>NW_028151946.1:114180-136680 GCF_964638095.1 Poromitra crassiceps | reverse complement strand
CTAAACCTGACCTCTCCCACCCCTCTCAAAACTCCCACCCCTGTAAAAACTACCACCAACTTTTCCATTTAACAATTTGTGAAATAGCAAATTTTTGGCTGTGGACCAATGTTATTATTTCACAATTTTTTAAGAGACTGTGTTGTCAATGTTGATAGTAGCCTCCGTTTCACTCCTTGCTCACTGGTTATTACTAGGGGTGGGAATCATGAGATGCCCACGATACGATACTAAAACGATACTTGAGTAACGATACGATAGTATTGCGATATTGCGATATCGCCGATACTGCGATATATTGAATATTGCGATATTTCGATATATTGAATATTGCGATATTTCGATATATTGTCTAACTCCTTTTCCTACCTTTTCCTTGACCTCACCGGAAGTAAAACATGCAGTGTTTTTTTGTTTTGTTTTGTTTTTGCCCGACATGTAGGCTACATTATTAAGCTTCTCTGGACTCAATACGCCACTGCAGGCACGGACTGCAACATCGGGCGCTTCGGGCAGATGCCCGGTGGCCTGCCATGGCATGCAATTTTTTATATTTTTTTATATCGATACTTGGCGTTAGGGATGCCACGGTGTGAACATTTTCACACCGAATAATAAGCACGTGACCTCACCGGTATAACCGGTTTCACCGGGAAATGTAAACAATAGGATTGTTAGTTCCTACTAGTGCATGTTGTTCCCGGGAACAATAACAGTGAGACACCAGTCGGATATCCATAGCAGCTAGACTAGAGCGAACGTTACGTTATATGTATGTTGATAATACAAGTTTTAAAGTAAGCAAGAGTCTATGCTTTAACCGTCCATTCTGTAGGTTCATAGAGACAAGACGCACGCTGCTGCTGTTTAAAGTACTAACGTTAGCATGGACGCTCACAGTCATACAACACTGGCTGCATCTGACTCGAGACAACTTTTCAGACGCCCGTGGAGACAATCTTTCTCAAAAGAAACTAACGTTGGCGACACACCTGGAGACTTTTTCTGACATGGGATTAACAATACCAGCACGCAGCAGTAAGCAGGCAATGACTGAATGCTGGTAAGTCCTCCCTCCTCTTAGAATTGATGCTAAGTTAGCATCGACTTTTCGCTGTGGAAAAAAAGGCACATTTCCAGAGATGGCCCGCAGTGACAACAGTATGCACACGCATGCAGGCTTAGCTAAGGGTCTTACCTACATGTGTATGAGGAGCGCATCATTTGTGTTCATAAGATGTATAGCGTTAACGTTAGTTGCGTTAACGTTAGTTGCTGGTCTAACCATAACAGCGGAGCCACACTGCAGCCGAGAGGGAGCGCTTGTAATTTACACCGGCGCACGCTGAAACTGCAGAGTTTTCCTTTCAATTATTATGAGGAGGGCATCATTTGTGTTCATAAGATGTATAGCGTTAACTCACGTTAGTTGCTGGTCTAACCATAACAGCGGAGCCACACTGCAGCCGAGAGGGAGCGCTTGTAATTTACACCGGCGCACGCTGAAACTGCGGAGTTTTCCTTTCAATTCTTCCTCCATAAAAACAAAAGGTGTTACCGGTGGGCACGTTATGTAATCGGTGTATCCCCCAACACCGTGTAACACCGGTAACACCTAAAATCGCGGCAAGCCTGCTTGGCGTCCAAATATCGATACAATATCGTCAGACAAAATATCCCGATACTATGGTGTATCGATTTTTCCCCCCACCCCTAGTTATTACAGTGCAACAATTCTCACACACACACACACACACACACACACACACACACACAAGCAGGGCAGATGTTTATTATGTACTATATATTTTTATGTAATACTTTTATTTAGGTGCTCTGACAACACTATGTTCCTCTCACATTCATTCCAATATTGCACAGTGAAGAAGTGAAAACAGAGAGAGAGAGGGGAGAGGGAGACTAGTTGGGTTCAGCACCATGGACAACGCCGCAGTGCTAGTAGAGAGATCAGCCACTGTTAAACAGGTGACTGCCTGTCTGTACTTCAGAGAGTGTCTGTGTGTGTAGGTGTGCGTGTGCGTGTGCGTGTACGTGTGCGTGTGCGTGCGTGTGTGTGTGTGCCTGCCTGCCTGCCTGCCTGCCTGCGGGCTCTAACTTTGGATGTGAGATGACACAGTGCTGATCATTCAGATGTATTACTGTGCAAAATCTTCCAGAAGCAGCCCATAGACATTTAAACATTCTAAATCACATTTTCTTTTGTTTTTTTAGATGTTCTTTCCAGCCTTTTTGCATCTCTGTATTTCGCATGAGGACTCAGCTCTGGCTGGTTCTGAGGATGAGAATGAGTATAAATAACTATCTGGGCTATCAATCCAGCTTTGAACCATTAGCACCCGCTACGGAGTTTCAACTTGACAACTTAAGCATGTTTCTTCTTGTCTACTAACTCCCGCTTGAGATCGATATTTTAATTCCTAAATTGGCTTTAATTGCACACTGTGAAGAGCTCTCCACACCCTTTTTAGGATATTACACTTTCCACATGGATTAATTGTGACTGGAGAGAAGGCCTGGGATGCTTGTTAGTTCCGCCTGGATGCTTCGGACTCAAGGACCCCCCAACAGCAATGGAAACCAGGGTCAAAAACATTGGGAACCCCACCCAAATTAAAAGCTTGACTTAAATTATTCTGCTTTTAATGATCGAAAATCTCGGCAGCTATAGACCAAATCAGCGGGATGTTTACATTTACTTCCGGGTACCCCTGAGGTCCACACATTATAATGGCGGTGGACGGCACAAACTGACATGTTGAAGACAAAAACAGACAAAGAAGACAAAAATGGTTCGTCCGTGTTGTGTTGTTGTTTAATATCATTCATAACAACACTTTCACTAACGTTAGTGGAGACCAGACTAGCTAATTTACCTGTTGGACCAGACTAGAGTAGACTTTAAGCTAAATTAAATTGACCTGGCGTCAGTAGCTCTGTCTGTACCAGGCTCTTTCTCGCCGAGAAGAGCCTGGTGACGCGAGGTTACTCTGTCTGTAACGTAAAAAAACAGCGAGTTTGACAGACAAACAAACTTTATTAGCTAGCTAACACTACATAAAACAAACACAGAAGAAAGGCTAGATACGTCGGACAAGCATGTTTACCAACCGTTTAACCATTTAAATTGAAAGTAGTCGGCCGAAAACAACGAGAGGGTTTGACAGCATTTATATGACAACACGCACATTTAAACCTGCCGCCTTTCCCAAGTGGTACCCGGAAGTAAATTTGTTTACATGGTGACGTCACGGTGATTTGGTCTATAGGGTGCAGGAAACCCTCAACAAGACCTCCTTATAATCTGCTTTATTTTAAGCGAGTGGTATTCAGCTAATAAATCAGTGCAGTGTCCATGAGGAGAGAGGGGGAAAAACAGGGCGAAGAGTAAATAGTTTTTGGCTTTCTGGACAGTGTTTTACAGTTAAGTGGATCTTGGAGGAATGCCACAGGGGAATAAAACAGTATATTTTGCCTCTGTATCGTCTGAAGCAGGTTCATCTAAGTTCAGGTCTGTGTGACGCTACCGCTAAGCTCCGGGGCTTATTTCACTATTACTCTGCTGGTCACCGACGGGGCGGCGAGGGGGATTAGCGCTAAACGGGCGTGGGCGTGTTGGGTGCCGCGGGGTGCCACGGCGTGGGTGTTTATGTAAATGCGCGCCACGTCTTAATGTCTTTTGTTGTACGGGGATGTGGTGGATTTGCATGTGCACACACTTCATTGTAGGGATGCACCGATGTGAAAATGTTGGCCGATACCGATAACCGATATTAACATTGCTGTTATGGCCGATAACCGATATTTACCGATGTCGATATGATCTGTATAAAAACACATTTCTGTGATAATAACATTTTGTACATACTGAGAAACACAGGTAAACACTGTGGATTTGAAAAAAGTGATGCATTTCTTTCTTTTCAAAACATTTGGGAAAGCCCATAAATCGTAGATTTATCACGTTTCCTCTCAATGGGAACATTTTGGCCGATCCCGATAACCGATATTAACATTGCAACATCGGACCGATGCCGATATGTAAAAAAATGACTAACAACTGCCGATACCGATATGATTGCCGATATATCGTGCTTCGCTACTTCATTGTATCCTGTGTGTGGGTATTTAATGTAGAGGTGGCTATTTCTTTTTTACATTTTTTCCGTCACATTCCTCCCCTTATCGTTTTCTCCCCAACTGTACTTTGGCCAATTCAGCCTGCTGTCCCGGTCGTTGCTCCACCCGCTCTGCCGATCTGTGGAGAGTTGTAGACTAAGGCCATGTCCACACGGAGACGACTTTAGGTGTATCCGCTAAAGTTTTTTGTCATATAGCCGTTTCGTCCAGATGGAACCGCGTTCTGGGACTATACGTTCTGGCCGTATACGCTAATTTTTCAAAACGGGTCCCAGAGTGATTAAATCTGAAGACGCCACCCTTGCATTTCCGTGTTTACAACCCATACGCATCTTTCCTGAAACGATGACGCCATAGCCCCACCTCTCTCCACCAGCAACAATAACAATCATGGCAGTAACGTTCGTGCTACAGCAGTGGGGATCTTGCAGCAAAATATAATGCTCCTCTATTACCACCGTCAGCAACAAGTGGACACGGAGAACAGCGTGTAGCCTACAACATCCTCAGGGCTCCACACAGCTGACTCTACCCATCCACCCCTCCCCTCCCTTCATCGGATATTTCCCAGAAGGCTTAGCGGCGGCTACATTTTTACAATAACACAAACAAAATCAGGCTTAACGTGTTAGATAGAAATTATATTTATTTTTAATACAACATGCAACTCTGGAATATTTTAATATTGGACAAAATGAAATGAAATGAAATGGAAACCCTGAGTGTAACCGACATACTCTCTTGCCCTATATATAGCCCTCGTAAATACAACGTGAATAGGGAAGTGAGAGGTTTGAGGAACACGCGGTTGCACTGTGATGTCTGTGATATCCGCTCGTGTCCACTCCAACAAGACTTTAGCTTACTTGACGCGACTTTTTCCAATAAAAACACATTTATGCCATGAGTTTATATAATGTATATTTATGTTGCATCATTTAGCCTGTGCTGTGATGTGCAGGAGCGGCCAATACGCTGGGATGTGTTTGCAACATGTCTAAAGATCATGGAAGTGGATGATATCAGGAATGTCACCGATAGTTAACGTTCTATATTGTAGGCTACAGGGAGACCATCAGCCCTGCTGAACAGCTCTGCATTTGCCTGTATACTGTAGGTTTCATCATTTTATTCATCGACATGGCAAACCTCCCCGCAAAGCCAAGGGTTTAAGCTGCTGCTACAGTGAGATACACATTATAGACTGTGCGCCCCTACTGTAGAGGTTGTATGCCATTATTGACGAGATTGTCTTTCTCTGTTATTCTACAGCGGTTTCAGGTGGATACACACATTTCTTGAAACGTTTCCATGTTTATGGAAAACTTTTCTGAAACGAAAAAAAAAAAGATAGCTTCCGTCTCCGTGTGGACATGGCCTAACATGCTTCCTCCCATACATGTGCAGCCTCCAGCCGCTTCTTTTCACCTGACAGCGAGGAGTCTCACTGGCAGGACGTAGCGGGAGGATCATGCAATTTCCCCCAGTTCCTCTCCCTTCCTAACAGGTGCGCCCCAACCGGCCAGAGGAGGCACTAGCGGAGCAACCAGGAGGAGACATACCCTTAATCCAGCTTCCCACCCACAGACATGGCCAATTGTGCCTGTATGGACGCCCGAACAAGCCGGAGGTAACACGGGGGGCCGGCTGTGACCCTTGTGTTGGTAGGCAGGGAATCTATACGGCACTAGAAGTGGGTATTTATATTACATTATGGATCAGATCAAAAACAGGATGCCTACATTGGCTGTATGGCAAAATATTAGGGCTGTGCAATAAAATCGATACGGCAATATATCACAATATTCTTTTCCACAATACTGTATCGATATTTCAGAAAAATATTGTGATATATATCGCCATATTGATTTTTTTGCACAGCCGTGTGTTCAGTGACACAATAAGAATACTTTTTATTTCAGTGTGTTCAGTAACACACTCAACACTCCGTAGTTGTGACTCAATTTGCCCACTAAGTTATTCATATAAAGTGATGTACATATTATTACACTACCTGGGTGGTACACAGCAAATTTAATTTTCAGTAAATGATGTAGAGTATTGCAATATATCGCAATATGTATTGTATCGCAATGTATCGTGATACAATCGTATCGTGACCCACGTATCGTGATGTGTATCGTATCGTGAGGGCCTTGCCAACACCCAGCCCTGCAAAATATGACACTGGTCTCCATTCTCCCTTGACTTCTTTCCAGGCTATTTGACTTGATTGATTCCTATAAGGCTCGAGCCTGCAACTGCTCATTATTTCACAAGATAAAGGCCCGTATCACAAAAGATTAAAAACATGATAATTTTTGTATACAAGATTTCACATCCCATAAATCACCTTGCCAGCCGCTCCAAAATGATCTCGGGGAAACAGCAAATGCATTACAATGTGTGTGCCTCTGCATGCCTCTCACTGATAAGATTATAATAAGGAATTATTTTCAAAACAAGCAAGTAATCATCCATATTGAGGTCTGAAATTCAAATTTCTTCAGTACTTACTTCAGTGTTTACTATTGCTAACTAATTTCATAGTATTGTGGCACTGAATTGTGCAGAAGGTTCACTATTAGTGTAGTTGCCTCTGTTATTTTACTATAGTAAGTCAATATAGAAGATAGACATACATAAATAAATAAACCTAGTGAAGAATGCATCATCTGTTATCAGACCATCCTCACAAGGAAAGAAATCACATCGGATTTTTTCAAGATGTTAAAATGAGCACTGTTGTTGTTTGTGACCTCTTGTGGTCGTGTGAGCGCAGTGGATACGAGTCGGGAGCGGTAACCAGGAAACAGTGGTGACCTCTAGCGGTCCTTACCGTAACGACATATTGAAATAGGCCGGTGCCAGCTAAGGGGGTGGGACTGGGCTGGGTGGACCTGCGGTAGACCGACTCAGTGCAGGCCATAGTCTCCCGCCCGGGGCTGTCATCAGGAGCCGGCTTGTCGAGTTTTGGTCACGCATATAGTTATGGAGGGTTGCTACTTTAGTTTTTCTTTGAAACAGCAGGAACATGAATTAACTGATAATAATAAAGTGGAAACATTCCTAAAATGCCATAAAGATGTATTGCAGAGCTGGTATAATACTTTTGCAATTTTCTTTTCCTGTGTATAATTTAGACTAGAAATATGATTTCCGTGACCCAAGAAAATGTAGTCAATTTCCCCTCGGGGATCAATAACGTTTTTCTGATTCTGATGTTTTCAAAAGTCTATGGGGAAGGGAAGTGGGTGGTGTGGTGGTATTACCTTTTATAACCTCGGTAATTATACAGCATAGTGCCTCATGATAGACTTCAGAAGTTGCCCTCAGTTCATTTGTCTGTGATGTATTTAGCAAGAACTCCACATCCCAGGAGACACTATCAGAACTAACAATCCCACTTCCAGATTGGCCGATCGCCTGTTTTGAAAGTCTTTAACAAAATGGATACCATGCTGACCTGGGGCTGTGTGTATACAGCGTGTGTGTGTGTGTGTGTGTGTGTGTGTGTGTGTGTGTGTGTGCTATTAGTGCTGCTGTGTAGAAGCCAAGCAGACAGCCTCTCAGTAATCAGTAATCAAGCCCCCTCTGGTTGAGTGCCGACAACATCCATGATGATTAATGCATTAATTTCATAACACCGCCGACGTGTGATAACCTCATATGTCCCAGACGTGTGATAACCTCATATGTCCCAGACGTGTGATAACCTCATATGTCCCAGACGTGTGATAATCTCATATGTCCCAGACGTGTGATAACCTCATATGTCCCAGACGTGTGATATAACCTCATATGTCCCAGACGTGTGATAACCTCATATGTCCCAGACGTGTGATAATCTCATATGTCCCAGACGTGTGATATAACCTCATATGTCCCAGACGTGTGATATAACCTCATATGTTCCAGACGTGTGATAATCTCATATGTCCCAGACGTGTGATATAACCTCATATGTCCCCGACGTGTGATATAACCTCATATGTCCCAGACGTGTGATAACCTCATATGTCCCAGACGTGTGATAACCTCATATGTCCCAGACGTGTGATATAACCTCATATGTCCCCGACGTGTGATAACCTCATATGTCCCCGACGTGTGATAACCTCATATGTCCCCGACGTGTGATATAACCTCATATGTCCCCGACGTGTGATATAACCTCATATGTCCCAGACGTGTGATAACCTCATATGTCCCAGACGTGTGATAACCTCATATGTCCCAGACGTGTGATATAACCTCATATGTCCCAGACGTGTGATAACCTCATATGTCCCAGACGTGTGATATAACCTCATATGTCCCCGACGTGTGATAACCTCATATGTCCCAGACGTGTGATAACCTCATATGTCCCCGACGTGTGATATAACCTCATATGTCCCAGACGTGTGATAACCTCATATGTCCCCGACGTGTGATATAACCTCATATGTCCCAGACGTGTGATAACCTCATATGTCCCAGACGTGTGATATAACCTCATATGTTCCAGACGTGTGATAATCTCATATGTCCCAGACGTGTGATATAACCTCATATGTCCCCGACGTGTGATAACCTCATATGTCCCAGACGTGTGATAACCTCATATGTCCCCGACGTGTGATAACCTCATATGTCCCAGACGTGTGATATAACCTCATATGTCCCCGACGTGTGATAACCTCATATGTCCCAGACGTGTGATATAACCTCATATGTCCCAGACGTGTGATATAACCTCATATGTCCCTGACGTGTGATATAACCTCATATGTCCCAGAAGTGTGATAACCTCATATGTCCCTGACGTGTGATATAACCTCATATGTCCCAGACGTGTGATAACCTCATATGTCCCCGACGTGTGATGTAACCTCATATGTCCCAGACGTGTGATATAACCTCATATGTCCCAGACTTGTGATAACCTCATATGTCCCCGACGTGTGATGTAACCTCATATGTCCCAGACGTGTGATAACCTCATATGTCCCCGACGTGTGATATAACCTCATATGTCCCAGACGTGTGATAACCTCATATGTCCCCGACGTGTGATGTAACCTCATATGTCCCAGACGTGTGATATAACCTCATATGTCCCAGACGTGTGATAACCTCATATGTCCCCGACGTGTGATATAACCTCATATGTCCCAGACGTGTGATAACCTCATATGTCCCAGACGTGTGATAACCTCATATGTCCCAGACGTGTGATGTAACCTCATATGTCCCAGACGTGTGATGTAACCTCATATGTCCCCGACGTGTGATGTAACCTCATATGTCCCAGACGTGTGATATAACCTCATATGTCCCAGACGTGTGATAACCTCATATGTCCCCGACGTGTGATGTAACCTCATATGTCCCAGACGTGTGATGTAACCTCATATGTCCCAGACGTGTGATATAACCTCATATGTCCCAGACGTGTGATAACCTCATATGTCCCAGACGTGTGATATAACCTCATATGTCCCAGACGTGTGATATAACCTCATATGTCCCAGACGTGTGATAACCTCATATGTCCCAGACGTGTGATATAACCTCATATGTCCCCGACGTGTGATAACCTCATATGTCCCCGACGTGTGATAACCTCATATGTCCCCGACGTGTGATAACCTCATATGTCCCCGACGTGTGATAACCTCATATGTCCCCGACGTGTGATAACCTCATATGTCCCCGACGTGTGATAACCTCATATGTCCCCGACGTGTGATAACCTCATATGTCCCAGACGTGTGATATAACCTCATATGTCCCCGACGTGTGATATAACCTCATATGTCCCCGACGTGTGATAACCTCATATGTCCCCGACGTGTGATAACCTCATATGTCCCAGACGTGTGATAACCTCATATGTCCCCGACGTGTGATAACCTCATATGTCCCAGACGTGTGATAACCTCATATGTCCCCGACGTGTGATATAACCTCATATGTCCCAGACGTGTGATATAACCTCATATGTCCCAGACGTGTGATAACCTCATATGTCCCAGACGTGTGATATAACCTCATATGTCCCCGACGTGTGATATAACCTCATATGTCCCAGACGTGTGATAACCTCATATGTCCCAGACGTGTGATAACCTCATATGTCCCAGACGTGTGATATAACCTCATATGTCCCAGACGTGTGATAACCTCATATGTCCCAGACGTGTGATATAACCTCATATGTCCCCGACGTGTGATAACCTCATATGTCCCAGACGTGTGATAACCTCATATGTCCCCGACGTGTGATATAACCTCATATGTCCCAGACGTGTGATAACCTCATATGTCCCCGACGTGTGATATAACCTCATATGTCCCAGACGTGTGATAACCTCATATGTCCCAGACGTGTGATATAACCTCATATGTTCCAGACGTGTGATAATCTCATATGTCCCAGACGTGTGATATAACCTCATATGTCCCCGACGTGTGATAACCTCATATGTCCCAGACGTGTGATAACCTCATATGTCCCCGACGTGTGATAACCTCATATGTCCCAGACGTGTGATATAACCTCATATGTCCCCGACGTGTGATAACCTCATATGTCCCAGACGTGTGATATAACCTCATATGTCCCAGACGTGTGATATAACCTCATATGTCCCTGACGTGTGATATAACCTCATATGTCCCAGAAGTGTGATAACCTCATATGTCCCTGACGTGTGATATAACCTCATATGTCCCAGACGTGTGATAACCTCATATGTCCCCGACGTGTGATGTAACCTCATATGTCCCAGACGTGTGATATAACCTCATATGTCCCAGACTTGTGATAACCTCATATGTCCCCGACGTGTGATGTAACCTCATATGTCCCAGACGTGTGATAACCTCATATGTCCCCGACGTGTGATATAACCTCATATGTCCCAGACGTGTGATAACCTCATATGTCCCCGACGTGTGATGTAACCTCATATGTCCCAGACGTGTGATATAACCTCATATGTCCCAGACGTGTGATAACCTCATATGTCCCCGACGTGTGATATAACCTCATATGTCCCAGACGTGTGATAACCTCATATGTCCCAGACGTGTGATAACCTCATATGTCCCAGACGTGTGATGTAACCTCATATGTCCCAGACGTGTGATGTAACCTCATATGTCCCCGACGTGTGATGTAACCTCATATGTCCCAGACGTGTGATATAACCTCATATGTCCCAGACGTGTGATAACCTCATATGTCCCCGACGTGTGATGTAACCTCATATGTCCCAGACGTGTGATGTAACCTCATATGTCCCAGACGTGTGATATAACCTCATATGTCCCAGACGTGTGATAACCTCATATGTCCCAGACGTGTGATATAACCTCATATGTCCCAGACGTGTGATATAACCTCATATGTCCCAGACGTGTGATAACCTCATATGTCCCAGACGTGTGATATAACCTCATATGTCCCCGACGTGTGATAACCTCATATGTCCCCGACGTGTGATAACCTCATATGTCCCCGACGTGTGATAACCTCATATGTCCCCGACGTGTGATAACCTCATATGTCCCCGACGTGTGATAACCTCATATGTCCCCGACGTGTGATAACCTCATATGTCCCAGACGTGTGATATAACCTCATATGTCCCCGACGTGTGATATAACCTCATATGTCCCCGACGTGTGATAACCTCATATGTCCCCGACGTGTGATAACCTCATATGTCCCAGACGTGTGATAACCTCATATGTCCCCGACGTGTGATAACCTCATATGTCCCAGACGTGTGATAACCTCATATGTCCCCGACGTGTGATATAACCTCATATGTCCCAGACGTGTGATAACCTCATATGTCCCCGACGTGTGATGTAACCTCATATGTCCCCGACGTGTGATATAACCTCATATGTCCCCGACGTGTGATATAACCTCATATGTCCCAGACGTGTGATATAACCTCATATGTCCCCGACGTGTGATAACCTCATATGTCCCCGACGTGTGATAACCTCATATGTCCCCGACGTGTGATAACCTCATATGTCCCAGACGTGTGATAACCTTATGTTATATGTCATATGCTATGCTGCATGAAGCAGAAGGTGGTACGTATGTCTAACATGCTGAGCTGCATGATACAGAAGGAGGTACTGTACATTATGTAAGGAAAGATGTAGACAAAAATATAGACACTGAGTCAAATTGAATTGATTCAGCTCAGTGGGCAGCACGAGTGTCATCTGAATCAGACTTGTGGCTGAGGCAGTGGGGGAGCGAGAGAGAGAGAGAGAGAGAGAGCGAGAGAGAGAGAGAGAGAGAGAGAGAGAGAGAGAGAGGGGGGGGGGGCACTTATTTTGCTAGGCAAATGAGCACCAAAAATAAATCATATTTCTCAAAAGAAACCCCCAAAAAGGCCATATCTTCAGAAACCCTACATCAGTTTGATACAGAACATATTATGCATTTATGGCCTAAAAGCTGAGTTGAGGTGGATTTACCCTCCACTACAGCTGCTATTGATGCTTGAAAGCATTTGGAGGTAAATTAATCTCCAACAGCACATTAAGACCTGCATTACCCAGGCAAAGAGGTCACGCAAATTGAGATTACAAAGTGCACTGGGATTTAAAATGTGTCTAGCAATTTATTGCAGTGCGCACGCTTGTTTCAGTCATGCTGAGGAAAGCCTGGAGCTGAAACGCGTCTGTTGCTGCTGTGCTTTGCGTGATTAAAATAGTGATATACACTTATTATTTGTGAGTGCGGACAACTTCATTGGTTATATAAGTACAGAGGTGTAGTGCTATCTGGAGAAGTGGGGGAACGCACCTACACTATATGGGGGAACACCCGGACACGCACAGGTCCCAACAACCCCCCCGGGCCCCGCACGCACACACACTGACACACACGACTAAGCTTATTGTGTCCTCTATAAACACTGCAGAAGTAGCCGTGACATTTGCAGCTCTGAAACTAAAAAAGACGTATATGGGCACAGCAGAGCAGAGTCAGCAGAGTCAGTTATCAACACAAACAGCTAAACAATCTCTCAACGGTTGAGAGATTGTGAGACTCAACGAGTCTCAAGCATCACACAAGTTGCACAAGGCATTGATCATCATTTGGCACGGCGGCCGGCATTTTTAGTAAGTAACTTACCATTTTGTGGCGAATTCTGGTGATGCAAATTGCAATGGGGTGATTAACTCTAACTTTTGATTCAACCGTGTTGAAAAGAAACACGCTTTTAACGTTGTTTCTTCATGATTGTAAACGTACCTTTTTAGCAGCTGGTCCGAAAAATGAAAGGATTTTTGGCTGCCTTTTCATCTTTATTTGTTATACTGGGAGAAAAAAAACATATTTGGATAATGAAAAAGCCAGTAGCTAGTAAAGTTAAGGTGGAATGTTTCCATCTTCCTTCAAGCCACGAGTTGATGCCATGTGACTCATTCATCCCACCTGAAATATAGTTAAGGTGGAATGTTTCCTTCTTCTTTCAAGCCACGAGTTGATGCCATGTGAATCATTCAGCCCACCTTAAATATAGTTAAGGTGGAATGTTTCCTTCTTCCTTCAAGCCACGAGTCGATGCAGTGTGAATCATTCAGCCCACCTTAAATATAGTTAAGGTGGAATGTTTCCTTCTTCCTTCAAGCCGCGAGTTGATGCCGTGTGAATCATTCAGCCCACCTTAAATATAGGACGAACGACAACTTTGACCAGTTTCACTCGTTTTATTGGCTCCACATTAGGGCATTCACAGACTAGTCGACTAGTCGACTAGTCGACTAGTAAAACCACTAGTCGACACTGTGCTTAGTAGTCGACTAGTCGTTTTAGCAAAAAAAAAAAAAAAAATCTTTTTTTTTTTTTTTTTTTTTTTTTTTTTTTTATCTTTAAGAAAGAACATACATGGACTATCATATCCCATATCCCCCACAAAGAACATCAAAACACAACAAAACAAAACAAGAAAACTGCATAAGATACACAATAATCCAAGAACAAACAAGACTATTGGACAAACAACCAAACAAAAACAATGCATTCAAAGTAAATACATAGATCTTGCCCTGTTGGCAGCTAGGAAATGCATAGCTTTAAATTGGAAACCATCCAATCCCCCAGCTGTAGTTCACTGGTGGAATGAACTCTCAAGCTACCATACGTTGGATAACATTTACTACAAGAGCAAAGGCAGATTCTTAGACATCCCCAAAATATGGCAACCACATACAGAGTTTGACTTCAAGAACTTTTTACCCCAGTGTCATTAGGCTTATCAGGATAGGAGCTGAATGCATTGTTTTTGTTTGGTTGTTTGTCCAATAGTCTTGTTTGTTCTTGGATTATTGTGTATCTTATGCAGTTTTCTTGTTTTGTTTTGTTGTGTTTTGATGTTCTTTGTGGGGGATATGGGATATGATAGTCCATGTATTGTATGTCGTGTAAATACCTCATGTTCTTTCTTAAAGATTTAAAAAAAAAAAAAAAAAAAAAAAAAAAAAAAAAAAAAAAAAAAAAAATTATTAAAAATAAATTAAAAACGGTTAGTCGACTAGTCGACTACCTTTAGGGACGACTAGTCGACTAGTAAAATTCACTAGTCGTGAATGCCCTACTCCACATGCGCACACATGAACCTGCTAGGACTCTTGTGAGATTGCGTACAAAAAGTCTAAAACTCTCGCGGCTCTTTTATTCCCACTGTGTCCCTCCAGGGAAAGTAAAGTGGACTGAGAAGAAAACATGGACCGGAGCAGCAGCGAGAACACCGGTGTGTCCTCAATCTGTTTCTCATATTTTGAAATATAAATAAAATAAATATATAGAATAAAAAATATAAATAAAAGGTTATAGACTTTTTTACTACAGCATACATCCTCATCCAGCCAGCAGGTAAAGTCAAGTCATTATCACACACACACACACACACACACACACACACACCAATGAGACCACAATTGCTCACAGCCCATCTGGACTAATGGCTGGACTAATGGGCCTAATCCCAAACCAGCCCCTAACCCCAAGTTTCCCGCCCCCCGCACCCCCCCCCCCCCCCCAACCCCGCCTCCCCCGTGGAGGGTTTGCCATATTAAGGCCTGTCCCACACCAATTAGCAGGTCTAAGTGGACTGTTAACCTCAGATAGCGAGTCTGCATCAACCTGAACGTTGGCAAGCAGGAAGCACAACCTGCAGAACGGAGGAAACACCAGACAAATGTTAAGTTCCGCCTGTCCAGTATTTTTGATCATTCACACACGTTGTTTTCCACACACTGACTCTACAGCCTCAAACAAAACTAACAAGAAAGAAGAGAATATCACTTAGAATATCACTTGGCTTGTAGCAAACTCATAGATGCCTCCAGGCATCGTCCAGTTCACTTCGTATTTCATTCTCATGGTTTTGGATGTTACATGTGTTTACAGTGACAGTAGCCTGTTACCGTAAACAGCTGCGTGAGCATGGCGTCTCTCGGTTGCCACGGTGATCATGACTGCTTCCAATAGACCTTATTCGATTGACGTCACTCACGTACGGGCAGGCCCACCGCCGCCATATTATTGTTGACATAGCGCTGCAGCTTTAAGTGACAACCTATGTGAGAGCAGCGTTTATAGGAAGCTAGCCGCCGTTAGCGTTACCTGTATCGTTCCTGTTGTGTTCGGATGGTGACCTGCATTAGGCATGGCTGTAGTAATGACAGCAATAAAGTCCCCGTGGTTTGTTTCTATCTCTACCGTCCGCAGACGTGAAGGGAGCGAAACGGAGGATACGTCAGCAGCACAGGAGATGTGTGGATAGTTAGGAGAGACAGGTGAAACGTTCTGACAGCTCCTCACAGCAAAGTCTGTTCACCTCGTTTTTTATTTTGTTTATTATTACAGGCATTAACGGCAGCATACAAACAACAACTCTGGGGTTTTTATTGCCGTCATCACTATCGCTATTTTGTAACGGAACAGAGACGACAATAAAGCCGATAATATAGTCGTCAGCTGCAGGACGGTATGTCAACAATATGGCGCTGTCCGGGGTTAGCGAATAAGGTCTATTGCTCTGCTACAGTGGCAAGGGCGTCCCATAGTTTGTCAATTCATTTCTACCCTCCCCCTTCATCTGAGGGCACCTCCACAGCTGTGAGTGGCACTTGATGTTTGGAGTGACACTTGGTAGTGACGTGGTAGTGGCTAGTGGGTAGGGGCTGCTTTGAGATTGGGCCATAGGCTAGCCGCTAGAGGAGTGTGTGATGGCAGGACCTGTGAGCAAAGCAGTTGGAAATGCTACCATGTAACAGTGTGTGCGCACGTGTGTGTGTGTGTGTGTGTGTGTGTATATATGTGTGTGTGTGTGTGTGTGTGTCCGATCATACTGTAATAGTGAGAGTGCCATCTACTGGCCTCCTGCCCCCCTCCTCACCACTCCCGGCTGGTTTGTGGCGCTGTGACCGCGGTGGCATTGGCTGTCACAACAAGCGCTCCCTCATACATCAAACCTCTGCCAGGCTGGAGGCCGTGGAAATCAGCGTTATTCAATGTAGTGTGTGTGTGTGTGTGTGTGTGTGTGTGTGTGTGTGTGTGTAGAGGAGGGGGGCTATGCACAATGATTCAAAAAACAACTTGTCAACACAACAAAGGACAACCTATGGGGGGCTGTAGCTTAGAGGTTGTTCGACTGTGCAACTGGGGGAACAAAATCTGGGTGGAGAAAGTGAATGGAGAACGCTCTCTCTCTCTCCCCTCCCTCAGCAACTGCCATTTTTGACCCAGCTGCTCCAGTGAAAAAGCGGAGTCGCCACCAGTAGAAGACAGTGGTTGTACTGGGCGGCTCCCAGTGTGACTGTGTGCAACAAGATGAACCGCGCACTAGCACCTGTTGCTAGACGAGCATCTCTTAAGGTGATGGGGAGTGAAGATCATTCACTCACTGCACAGCACTACCTCTGGCTACCTTTACAAACAGATGTGTTTAAAACAACACACTTTTCTGGCTAACTGTCTAGTCAATGTGGCTACTGGATTACAGGCAACACTAGTATGAGGCCATTTACACCTGGCACTAACATGCGTTTTCTGTGATCAGATGGCAAGCAATCTGTCCTCAATGTGTCTTGGGGGTGCTTACACCTGTACTTTCAAGTGGTCACGCACAAGCTGATTGCAATCTGATCACAGAAAATGCATGTTAGTGCCAGGTGTAAATGGCCTCTATGTTCATCTACCATCCATTCCAATAACACAGTGAACTGAAGTGAGAACTGAAGAGAGAGAGAGAGAGAGAGAGAGAGAGAGAGAGAGAGAGAGAGAGAGACTACAGTTGGGTTCAGCAGTGAGCACCATGGACAGCGCCGCAGTGCTAGACAGACTGGCCGCTGTTAAACAGGTGACTGCCTGCCTGTCTGTGTGTGTGTGTGTGTGTGTGTGTGTGTGTGTGTGTGTGTGTGTGTGTGTGTGTGTGTGTGTGTGTGTGTGTGTGTGTGTGTGTGTGCGTGCGTGCGTGCGTGTGTGTGTGTTCGCGCTGCACACGCGCGCACACACACACACACACACACACACACACACACACACACACACACACAGGAGCAGATACACATTCCATCTGCAAAGCACTGACCTGTGTCGTCAGGGAATATCGTCCAGAATCCAGTAGAAACAAAGAAAAACTCCAATAAAAATGTCCCTGTGTCGCTGCTGGAGTCTTGCTGGAGTCGTGCCCTCTCTGTTTGCTGGGGACAGGAAGACAACAAAGCGAAAGTACCCAGCACACGTGTCTCTCCTGGCCGGGCAGCACACGTGGTGTCTCTCCTGGCTGGGCGGGCAGCTCTGGGTAGTTTCGGGGGGAGCTCTGCTCTGCTGGTTCATCCTCTGCTTCAAGTTTGGACGCCACGCGAGCTTCTCTCTCTCTCTGTTCCGTGCGCGGAATGTCACCAAGGCACCGGAGAGTCGTGAGAGAACTGCACGTAAGTCTGACTAGTTTTAACACTACCCGTGAATAAACATTGGTGTCCATACTAGCCTAGGCCTGCTCTATTTTGTGGTTGCATCTCTAACGAAGGTGAGGCGTGCTTGATTCAGCTTTCACTGCTTGTTAGCTAATTACTAACCTCGCGCCCTACCTGGTTCCGGCCTAGAGCCCGCCCTAGACAGGAAGGGCAGCGTTTCTAGCTCTCAACTTTTACGTTAACTTGACAATTTGACACAAGTATCAGAACGGCAAACAACAAAACAAAAGATGGACGTACCGAACGAACTTTTTGAAGAAGTTCTTGTAGAAACATTGCGGATTCACAATCTCACATCTTTTAAGCCAATACAGAAGCTTTGCATCAGACAATTAATCGAGGCAAGAGACGTCAAGCTAACGGCAACAAATACGTTTTTTGGCGCACGTCCTTCCGGTGTTCATTCTGGTTCCGTGGTTTACGCCCCCATGACAAACAGCTGGGTGAAAGGTGCCCAGACTAGCTAATTACTATGCTAGATTAGCTAACCTAGCTTGCTAATTAGCCTACTGTTGCTAGCTAGCGTTTGACCCAGCGCCTGGGAATTAATTAGCCATCCTGTGTTCCTGCTCGCTCCACACTTCACATTGTTGCTAACTTATCTGTGAGTCATTTGTAAACTTCGATGAACAATGAAAAGCATTTTGTAAACAGGTAGCGTGGGTGAATGACGGAAGATTGAATTATTACTTTTGTACATTTTAAAGGCATTTTATAGGCCTACTTTATAGATGAGACACAATCATCTAATATTTAGCAAATACTTCACATGAAGTTGGGCTACAATACAAGCTTAAAAAAATACTGGGGGGAGGGGGTGTGAGGTGTGTGTGTGTGTGTGTGTGTGTGTGTGTGTGTGTGTGTGTGTGTGTGTGTGTGTGTGTGTGTGTGTGTGTGTGTGTGCGTGCGTGCGTGCGTGCGTGCGTGCCCCCCCCCGCACTTGCGTGTGTTCTGTGTTCATCATTTTGGCTATTATTGGCTGAGTTTATTATAACTGTTACTGCTTCGTTCTGATTTTGTTGGTTACATCTGTTCCACTTGTCTGTCCAGATGCACCCGTGAAATATTTGGCTCGCCCTGGAAGCGCCGGGCCCACTGCAGACGTCCCCTCATCCCCTCCTCACCCCTGCCTGCACAGAACCCCTGAGCCAGCCTCCAGTCTGTTGGTGAAGCAACATATGTCGGGCTGCCACCTCAAACAGGTGAGTCTGACTGCCCATGTGTCCCGTCTGTCTGATAAGGTAAAAGCAGTGTTTGTTCAAAAGGGACCACATCAAATTGAACCAGTTTCACTTTTCCAAAGCAAAAAGATGGGATGAATATTTCAATCGCATGTTAGTCAATGGATAGGGGGGCAAAATAAGTGATAAAAAAAAATCTGTTGAAAAATATTGCCACAAAAGGCAGTCAAGAACTGACAAAATGCCGGCCACTTGCCCAAGACCCTTATATTATTTGGCTCGCCCTGGAAGCGCCGGGCCCACTGCAGATGTCCCCTCATCCCCTCCTCACCCCTGCCTGCACAGAACCCCTGAGCCAGCCTCCAGTCTGTTGGTGAAGCAACATATGTCGGGCTGCCACCTCAAACAGGTGAGTCTGACTGCCCATGTGTCCCGTCTGTCTGATAAGGTAAAAGCAGTGTTTGTTCAAAAGGGACCACATCAAATTGAACCAGTTTCACTTTTCCAAAGCAAAAAGATGGGATGAATATTTCAATCGCATGTTAGTCAATGGATAGGGGGGCAAAATAAGTGATAAAAAAAAATCTGTTGAAAAATATTGCCACAAAAGGCAGTCAAGAACTGACAAAATGCCGGCCACTTGCCCAAGACCCTTATTCACCTTATGCAGAAGAGACAGTCTGGCTTGAGAGACTAACAGCAAGTGTAAACACAATTGGAGCCGATTGTGTTGACACTTCCTGTGGCAGAGCTTATCCCAGCAGCCTGCTTCCAGTGAGTCACTAGCTTTGACCAGAGAGACGATCTCTGGTTTGAGCAGGTAAAGCAGCCGGCGTTTTGAACAGGAAGTCGTAACACAAACGGGTCAAGTGGGCGGGGCTACATAAGGTGAGAATAACCAAGAAAATAAAAAACACATACGTAGTAGTAGTAGTACTTTATTGGCATATAGCAGTCCGTAGGCTGAATTAATTACCAATTTACAGGTTAAAAAGCAGACATCGACACAAGTTAAAATTCAAAACAGCACATAACTAAAATGGGACTTCAGGCATAGACAAGAGCTAACTAAATCAACAGGACATGTTATGGGATAATATGTTGGTTCAGGAGTCTAGTCAGTATGATAACATGATAACATGAAAAGGAACTGGAGGTTCACCAATCACCTTGCAAAGGGGACATGGATCAACAAGAGATGACACTTGCTGAGGCCGAGGGGGAAAAGGTGGCGTGAAGTCCTCAGTACATTAGTGGCAATAATTGAGTTCTTAGCTGAAAGAAATCCCTCTCCAAGATGATCTGCAGACAGACCGGACAAACAGGACAACAGGCATTCTCTCAAAGAAGCAGAGCCTATAATGGCCAAATGTGATTGTGTTATGAAGCAGCATGTTAGCAGGGTGGAAAGTGGAGTGGACACTGTCTTAGTAAAATAATGAAGATCTCCTAAAAGTGGCCAGTGTGACTTATAGTTTTTCAATGTTTCATCAGTGAATCTGAAAACTCTCCATTGTGCACCACCAGATCTTAATTGCGGCATGTAAATAGAATGTTCTCAAAAGCTTTATTTTTGGGCGCCCGTGTAGTACAGCGGTATTCCCCTGCGTACCAACATGAGTGTCACAGGTTCGAGCCTGGTTGGGCGTCCATTCAGGGACGAAATGGCCATGTCTGTGGGTGATATGCCGGATTAGAGGTATACAGTATGTCCTGGTCACTGCACTAGTGCCTCCTCTGGTCATTTGGGGTGGCAAAACGTTTAAGGATTGCAGAGGACACTCTTATGACAATGACTACGTTTACATGCACACAATATTCCACTATTATTCGGAAAATGACAATATTCTGAATTTGATATGGGTCATGTAAACAGTATTCCAGTTGCATTTTCCGAATTTGCCCTTTTTCCGAATTTAGCATTTTCCGATTAAGACATCTGGGTTATTCCAGTATTATTCGGGTTTTACTTTAAATCTGCTAGCAGTTGCTGCTACTGTAAGAGCTCTCCAGATGCCATTGACTACCTTGGTTATTTTATGACGCTGCTCACACTCCTCTCAGCCTTGAGCGAGAGATGCCATGAATATGAAATCACAGGTGGGACAGCAGGGTGAGAAGAAGCACAGTAGAGACGGTGAGATACCAAGTCAGAGCAGCACTCGAGGACTTTGCTTCCTATCATGTCTCTCAATTGCCGTGAAGTGAGGTATGATGACATCCTCAACAACATCCACCCGAGCAGCAGATTCCCTGACCAGCACAGACTGCCTGCCGCCAAGCAGATCTGTGAGCCATGATGATGCCTCACGATGCCCTCAGGGAGATATTCCCCCCTGTTTTTATGGGACAGTGGATGCAGCCATTTCTTTTCACTTGATGAAACAGGAAAGAAACGTCTGCGGTGCTGCTGAGCTTCACTGACATGTCAAAGAGGAGCTGACGGAGCAGTGTCAAAACCCTGAGTGACTCAGCGCCCAGGCACTGGACACTTATTTGATGTGATGGATGACTTTGCAGCAAGAAGCACAAGACGAGTCGGGTTCTAGACTAGAGCAAGGCTACATTTTACTGTCATGAAATGTAGCGTATATATCTGGTACTACCTGCTTCTTATGCGTGTTGGACACATGTATCATCTGTTCACAAGCAGTTTAAAGGATAATGCCAGAATTATTTTTAATTCAATGATTCAAAGCTCATTCACTACCATTCAGTTCCAAACGGCATAGAGAACAACTCCGGAGAAGCCGCCAATCACGTTTACCAAAGTCGCTATAAACGTTGAAAGAAGTTCCAGTCACCGTTTCTTAACGCAAGCCTAACCAGGAACACTGCCACAGCCGAGACAAGGAAGGAGGTGTCTCTGATTTCCACATTGCCTCTCTGAAATGAAACGTTAAGCTAACTTCCTCTGGGTAACATTAAACACACTTCTGGTGGAAAAAGAAGACGAGGGTAAACGAGCAAACATCTCATAATGTGATAAAAGCTGGAAAACAATCAGTGATGGAACAGTAAGGGAATGCAGTGAAACAAAAAACATTACAGGCTCACTTACGCATTCCCTTTTATTGACCACTATGTGTCACTAATGAGTAAGGTCAGATTACAACAACCCCCTGCTGCAATAAAGGTGCAGACCGAAGGT
>NW_028151946.1:89180-111680 GCF_964638095.1 Poromitra crassiceps | reverse complement strand
ACTGTCGTGGACAGTGGTTTGGTTTCTCTGTTAGCACCACAGAGCTCTTGACCAGCCTGGGTGTGCCTGCTGCCCTTGTTGAAGAAAAGAATGGGACAAAAATGAAATTGCACTGAAACCAATGTGTTTGAGCTCTCCCAGCTCTCAGGCCTCGAAAACGGAAAGGTCCCGAATATTTTAACATAATGGAAGTTTTCTCTCTAGCTGCATTTCTCCTTTGGTTCAGCTCATCAAACACTTCATGCACCTCGCTAGAACTGCCACGCACGCACACGCACACACACACACACACACACACACACACACACACACACACACACACAAACAAAACCTTTTTCCCGAAAAGAAATAAGATGCTAAAACGGTTTTGGTGTCCCAGATTTGTTTTTGCGAACCTCCCGACAGGCACATTGTATGGCTCCGTGGCAGAGTGCGCGGAGTCAGACCTTTAGAAGTGCAGAGTTGATATTCTTAAATGTGTTTTTTTCTTCTTCTTCTGCCAGGAAACGTGCTGGAGGATAATGGGTGGGGGGGAAGGGGGAAGGGGGAGGAGGTAAAGTATAGAAGTGGAAAAAATAGCTTATGGAAGAAGGATGTTCTCACCTTCGCGGTCCTCCGGGGGCGCCGCCTGAAAGGCATTTCTGTGCATTTCTTGAGAGCAGGATCATTTTCGGCTGCTCACCTCACACCTAATCTGATCAATATCGTGTAAGGAGACGGAGAAATCTGATTTGTGCCCGACGGAGGTAACCTTACAAGGGTTTTTTCTGAAACCGGTAAAAGCATGATTTACACTTTAAAAAAACCTGCCTTTTCCACGCGGTGAGCGACCTTACGAGGAAGCAGTTCTTGAGCCGTTAAAAGCCCAGATTTATGGCATTTTCTATGGGTGCTTTGGCTTTGTAATTGACCTGTTGGAGGAGAGGGAGATGATTCCAGCCATTAGGAGACTATAGATGAAGCCATCAGACGGAGAACAGTAAAAGACGCTTTGAGGGTGTTTTATCCCATCGGTTTGTCCAATCGATCCAAACTGGATTGTGGCCGGAATTTGAAACTTACCAGCTTCACGTAACGAGATTTGAGAGTGTCGCTCATTTGCAAACTTCAAATGGACTTACATGGCTGCTTTGTCTGGAGGTCTGGAGGTTTCCAATCTAAATAACTAGAAACAGAGCGCGCCGCACGCTCCTTTCTAGCCTACCGTGCCTCGTCCTCTTCCTCCTTCCCCTCTTCCTCCTCATCGCTCATTTCTGCCGTCCGTCATTGGTTTCCCCTCACAGCTCTTTCTTTCTTATATCTTAACAAGTCAAGCGATGAGGAAATGTCCACAGACTTTGACCGTGGCTTCAGACAGACTGGTCAGATTGTGTACCTCCAGCCATGTGGGCGTCTGTTTTGGTCGTTGGCTGCTTTGTGCCGGTCACATTTTGGTTGTTGACAGTTTTCACAGCTGATTCAGAGCAGGCAGGAGGCAGGAGTGCCTCCATGAAAACAAACACAAACTCTTCCCAGCTGGTCAGTGACCACATGGGGGCGCAAATAAAGGAGTGGGTGGAGAAATGTGTGTATACAGATTGAACTGGTGAAGGTCAATTTGAATAGGTCATACCATGGCAGATTTCAATTTATCCATCCCTTTCTCTCATATTTACCGTTTCTCCTCCACTGTTCAGTATCAAATAAAGCAGGAATCGACTAAAAACCGTAGAGTAAGTTGTATAATATTCACGACGCAAACCCACAGTGCAGCATTGATGATTTTTGTCAGTATATTCATGCCAGGAAAACAAAACTGTGGAATAAATAAAGTACAGCAAACATCACAACCTGTCAAGATCAAAGCGTTCCATCGTGCCAATTAGTGTATATACACACAGACACACAAAAATACTGTTTGCTGCTTCATTGCTCTCTCTCTCTTTCTGCCCAACATATTTCTGTCTCTGTCTCTCACTCTCATGCATCAGATGCATCATACAGTATTCTGATCATAAAGCATATGTAGCAGATTTGGCCACCGACCTGAGAGGAGTTGCATGTAAACACACAAGAATGGGGTTTATCGGGCGTCACAGTGAAATATCATCCAGACAATTTAATAGCAGCAGCTGAGGGGGTCGCAGGTCAGAAACTTTTATGTGTAAACAAGAAGAAGAAAAAAGTTACTTTGAGTTGGATTTCAGCTCTTTCAACCCAAAGTGATCCCTCTAGTGCAGTGCCTGTTCACCCCGCTGCTCGACAGAGCACCGTTCGCTCGTTTATTCAAAATTTATTAATGTTGAACACGTCCAAATTGCAAATAGGAGATTGCAGCACGCACATCCAAACAAAGAGGGCAGGTGCTGAGCCAAAAGAGAACAAAACATGAAAAGAATGAATAGAACAGCCCACTGGCAGGGCTGCAGTGTTCAGTTCAGTTCATACCACCTGGGGTGAATACTGTACTTGTTTCTGATTGGCCGGCAGGTGTGCATTAAAACCGTACGATGCACATGTAGTCCGGCTCAAGTTTAATAAAATGTTGTAAATTATTCCGCTCCCCAACCTGCACAGGTGTTTCACCAAACAGCACAGCTAACGTTATGAGCTGTGCTGTTTCTAGTTTTTTTTAGGAAACCTGCTCAGTTTATCCAAAATGATAAAACAAGAGAAAAAGAGAAAAAAGTAAAGTAACTTCATAATGGCATCCGTATTACAATATTCTAATTATTATTTTTTATAGATAGCTAGTAGACAGATACACTGGCAGTTACTTCATCCCCTGAAAGATTAGAACATGTAGGCATTCTGACGTTAGCTTGATTTTGCTCTCAAAGTGCACCAGATTGGTGCACGTTACTTTACTCTAAAATGTAGAAACTGTTCTGCCCCCCAGGGGGATATTGGTAGTGTTTGGGGGGTGGGGGGGGGGGGGGATGCATAGGGATATGAAGTTACTAGAGAATCAGGATTGGAAGGCGGGTATAGGATTAGTGGCCAGGGGGATATGGTGAGGTTGGGGGAGCACGGGTGGGGCGAGGGGAAAAAGAGGCCATAGGTATAGGAAGGTGGTGGAGAGAGGCGGGATGCGAGGGGTGGAGTGGCTAGGGGGATACGGGTGGTGTTTGGGGGGCGGGGGGGGGGGCATATGGGGAGGGGCCATACGGGGAGGGGCCCCGTGGGCTTAAAGGTTTGCGCTTGTTACTTAGACTGTTGAACATAGGTATCCTCTTATAGACCGTTTCACTGGAATTCTGTTGTAAGGGAACAGTTTGGAATCAAGTTTATTTCCTGTCAGTGAATTATATTAGCAAACACTCCAACAGGAAGTAAGGCTGTGGCCAAATTAGAATGTTTATCTTGTCAAGTTGAAGCAGTCTATACATGACAAATTACCTCACTCTCCCCTACCTGTGTTGCAGACGTCTGTTAAGTTAACTCGTACATCGACCGGCCGTCTGCCTCCATGGCTCTTCATTGACTGAATCCATGATTTTGAATAGGTTGGCTTGATTCTGAGCGAGCTTCAAAACTCTGTGAAGGCTGGCTTGTCCAGCCCTTCAAGCCCTGTGATCCATACTAATGTGAAGAGCATCCTTGATGAGAGTTAAGCTGCTTGTTACAGCTCAGCGCCTCGCAGTTGAAGAAGCGGAGCTCACAGAGATCAATGTTCTCACAGCGTGGTAAAACGGACCCAACAGATTGGATGGATAGACTGTCAGATAAAAAATATCATACTGTATGTCTAGAAAGTGAGCTTTAAATCAATAAAGAGAATTATTGTATAGCTATGTAACTATGGGGTTTGAATATGTTTATGAAGTGCAGGGAAATGAAAGTTAACCATGGACCATGGAAGTGTGAAGGGTTTCATGTCAAAATGCTATCCATTCTGATGTCTGGCAAAAGTTCTAAAATAGCGGATAACCTATTGTCTCAATTAGATATAGCAATTTTTATCGGTGTCCCTTGTTAGAAATGGTGGCTAGGCTTATATTATTTTTTGAATAAAACTATTCAGATTCAAATTAAGTAAGGACATTTGTTGACTTTGTTTAGCACTTTCCATTCAAACAGGTTTACAGTTGCAGGCAACACAAGGAACAAAACTGTGACAAAAAAATGGGCATAGACCTAAAAAAAATCAGCCCAAACTCCACTGCCAGTAAAAGGTTTATCCGTTTTGGTAGCTCATAGTAGGGCTGCACGATTCTGGAAAAATTGAGAATCACAATTTTCTTTCTCTGAATTGAGATCACGGTTCTCTCACCTTTTTTTTCTCAGCGTTTATTGCACTCATTTACCTGAGTGCAATAATTAATTAATTATTGGCATCATCATCTACTTTTATTATTGAAACATATTGATGTAAATAGAGTATTCATATTATTGTTACTGCTGTTATTATTATTATATACATTTTGCTAAATGGCATAGTTAAGGAGGAGGTAAGAGTGATCCTTCTACCTGGGCGATCGCCTGTGTGATCTTCTGGGAGAAACACAGTCTGTGCACGAGTTTTCCTCACTATCGATCGAATGGACGTCAGGCTCATATTTGCTATGGTTCCATAGTTCAGCTGGACCATAAATCTGTCATTGTCGCAACATTATAACCTCCCCGCAATTCTGTCTCCACGTTTGTGCGCTGCTGATAGTATAGACCAGGTGATGCAACGTATGAAGTTGCGAGAGGGCGAGTAGCACTTCCTCGTTCTAAATCCCTCATTTTGCAGCGCGCGGATAGCAACACAAAGTAGGCTATCGGGGCTGAGAAATGAAATGCAGCAAGGTTGGTGATTGTACTCATGTGCTGATACGGTCATTTTGAGAGTGAAACCTGTACTACTACTGCGTTCACTGTTACTTTAATGGGCCATTTCTCACTGAATCACTGCGGAGGTCTGCCTGACTGACTGCCTCGCGCAGTCAGGGAAGCGCCCGAATGAAAACGAGGCAGAATCGACGTCATTTAGAAATGAGATCGGCGCTTTCCAACATCATCTAATTGCAGCGCCGCAGAGCCAGCTGGCTACGCCTCTTGACACGGTCTGGCTACGCCTCTTGACACGATCTGGCTACGCCTCTTGACACGGTCTGGTATACACATCACCCTTCAAAATAAAATACTCGTTATTTTTCTCTTGATTTAAAGAATTACAAGAACAATTATGCTTTCTATCTTCCACACTGAGCGTAGTTAGGCTCGTTTTCAACTCACCCAACACATTTTGTTTTTCATACTGTATATTTTATGGATTTGGAAAATGTTTCTAAATCATTTTTAAAGGTTGTAGACAGAGTAGAGTTTTGCTATACAGTATTTACATTTCTGTATAAAATATTTGGTCAAAATAATTACATTGTTCATTAAAAATTAAAAAATTTTACCTTCAATGAATATTCAAAATTTGACAGTTTCAAGTATAAATGGTGGTAGTGCATCAATGCTATATTTAATCCATAAATAAAAATAAATAATATAAAAATAAATAAATAAATTCATACATAAATACAAAATAAATGAATAAATAAAAATAAATAAATAATAGGCTACAAAAAATAAAAAATAAAAATACATAGCTAAAAAAAAATCAATAAGGTCTCTGCCTTTATACACTGTTCTCAAACTTTTTCATGTCAAGGTCCCCTAAACTAAAACAAATTAGACCACATGGACCCTCATTCGATCATATTTGATCAGGGTCCCCCATCTGATATTAGATGTTTTATTAGGAGATAGTGTGTGGCACCCATGGCCAACATTCTGTCATTGTCAACACAAAAACAGCCCTATATTGCAGCAGACAGACAGACAGACAGACAGACAGACAGACAGACAGACAGGGATCACAGACAAAGCTGTCTGTAGCAGGGCTGAGCAAGTGGACCTGGCTGAAATATCAGTTCTGGAATGAAGGTGAGTAACGTTATTTCGGTATGTTTTATGTTTGTCATTTTTATGTTGTCCTCTCCATGTGGCCATGCTTGCAAACTTATATCAGCTATAACAGATGTGTATGTTACATTAATGTGCTTTCAACAGGTAGACAGACAGTCAATATCCTACTTTCCGACTTTCTGTCTGTCTGCTCGACTGTCTCACTGTCTGCCTGTCTACCTGACTGACTGTTGTCAGACTGACTGCCTGTCTACCTGTCTGCCTGTCTACCTGACTGTCAGTGTCTGAACTGACTGTGTGTTTCACTGTCTGTCTACCTGACTGACTGATGTCTGTCTGTCACTGACTGACTGACTGTCTGTCAGACTGTCTACCTGACTGACTGACTGACCGACCGTCTGTCTGTCTAATTGTCTGCCTGACTGTCTCACTGTCTGCCTGTCTATCAGACTGACTGCCTGTCTACCTGACTGTCTGTCTACCTGACTGACCGTCTGTCTGTCTCACTGTCTGCCTGACTCTCTCACTGTCTGCCTGTCTACCTGACTGACTGTCTCACTGTCTGCCTGACTGTCTGCCTGTCCCACTGTCTGTCAGTGTCTGAACTGACTGTGTGTTTCACTGTCTGCCTGTCTACCTGACTGACTGATGTCTGTCTGCCACTGACTGACTGACTGACTGACTGACTGTCACACTGGATGTTATGTAATTTAGTGTATATCTTTGTTGCTTTGAATTTTACATTAGGCCAGGCATGACAATCAAGGCCTCTTTTAGGGCTGTGACGTCTGACCCCTTTTGTTTTTGCCCATCCTTAGTCGCCAGCTTTCTCCACCGCCCAGCCACCGTCATGGTCTTCGTCACCAGTGTCCGGGCCGGCCTCCTGAAAGGTTTCGCCTGTGTCGTTGGTGTAGAGGGCGTACAACAGGTGTAGAGGGCGTCCGGGAGGCAGGGCCGAAGGGTGGAGCAACCCTGGACGATGGCCCGGACACCAACGACACAGGCGGAACCTTTCAGGAGGCCGGCCCGGACACTGGTGACGAAGACCATGACGGTGGCTGGGCGGTGGAGAAAGCTGGCGACTAAGGATGGGCAAAAACAAAAGGGGTCAGACGTCACAGCCCTAAAAGAGGCCTTGATTGTCATGCCTGGCCTAATGTCAAATTCAAAGCAACAAAGCTATACACTAAATTACATAACATCCAGTGTGACAGTCAGTCAGTCAGTCAGTCAGTGGCAGACAGACATCAGTCAGTCAGGTAGACAGGCAGACAGTGAAACACACAGTCAGTTCAGACACTGACAGACAGTGGGACAGGCAGACAGTCAGGCAGACAGTGAGACAGTCAGTCAGGTAGACAGGCAGACAGTGAGAGAGTCAGGCAGACAGTGAGACAGACAGACGGTCAGTTAGGTAGACAGACAGTCAGGTAGACAGGCAGTCAGTCTGATAGACAGGCAGACAGTGAGACAGTCAGGCAGACAATTAGACAGACAGACGGTCGGTCAGTCAGTCAGTCAGGTAGACAGTCTGACAGACAGTCAGTCAGTCAGTGACAGACAGACATCAGTCAGTCAGGTAGACAGACAGTGAAACACACAGTCAGTTCAGACACTGACAGTCAGGTAGACAGGCAGACAGTGAGACAGTCAGGCAGACAGACAGACAGGTACAGGCAGTCAGTCTGACAACAGTCAGTCAGGTAGACAGGCAGACAGTGAGACAGTCGAGCAGACAGACAGAAAGTCGGAAAGTAGGATATTGACTGTCTACCTGTTGAAAGCACATTAATGTAACATACACATCTGTTATAGCTGATATAAGTTTGCAAGCATGGCCACATGGAGAGGACAACATAAAAATGACAAACATAAAACATACCGAAATAACGTTACTCACCTTCATTCCAGAACTGATATTTCAGCCAGGTCCACTTGCTCAGCCCTGCTACAGACAGCTTTGTCTGTGATCCCCGTCTGTCTGTCTGTCTGTCTGTCTGTCTGTCTGTCTGCTGCAATATAGGGCTGTTTTTGTGTTGACAATGACAGAATGTTGGCCATGGGTGCCACACACTATCTCCTAATAAAACATCTAATATCAGATGGGGGACCCTGATCAAATATGATCGAATGAGGGTCCATGTGGTCTAATTTGTTTTAGTTTAGGGGACCTTGACATGAAAAAGTTTGAGAACAGTGTATAAAGGCAGAGACTTTATTGATTTTTTTTTTAGCTATGTATTTTTATTTTTTATTTTTTGTAGCCTATTATTTATTTATTTTTATTTATTCATTTATTTTGTATTTATGTATGTATTTATTTATTTATTTTTATATTATTTATTTTTATTCATGGATTAAATATAGCATTGATGCACTACCACCATTTATACTTGAAACTGTCAAATTTTGAATATTCATTGAAGGTAAATTTTTTTAATTTTTAATGAACAATGTAATTATTTTGACCAAATATTTTATACAGAAATGTAAATACTGTATAGCAAAACTCTACTCTGTCTACAACCTTTAAAAATGATTTAGAAACATTTTCCAAATCCATAAAATATACAGTATGAAAAACAAAATGTGTTGGGTGAGTTGAAAACGAGCCTAACTACGCTCAGTGTGGAAGATAGAAAGCATAATTGTTCTTGTAATTCTTTAAATCAAGAGAAAAATAACGAGTATTTTATTTTGAAGGGTGATGTGTATACCAGACCGTGTCAAGAGGCGTAGCCAGATCGTGTCAAGAGGCGTAGCCAGCTGGCTCTGCGGCGCTGCAATTAGATGTATCTCGCGCTTTCCGTGAATCGAGATCGCAATTTGATTTTGATTAATCGTGCAGCCCTAGCTCATAGGCTACTCAATTTCCCCCCAGGGATCAATAAAGTTTTTCTCATTCTGATTCTGATTCTGAAGAGGGTCTCCTACTACCCCATATACAGTATATGTGTGTGGCGGGAATCAAAGACTAAATAATTTGTCCTCATTAGCATAGGGAATAATTATCAAAGCTCATTCTGGCAAAATGTCTTATTTTCACTAAAGATCTCCACCTGTCAGAGAGGCAAAGAGGATGTCATTTCATTAGGGTCAACGTGAGGAAAAACACAACATTTATCCAATAGGTTTGAATTATAATAGCTCTTCACCGGCAGAGGACAGCGCTCCGTTCAATACCGCTCAATTGACCGTCTTGTCTGGCGTTGCAAAGTCATAATTGCTCTATAATTCACGTGCAAACTGCTCTGCAATCAGACAAAACCCACACGTCAAATAAGCCCAATACTCACAAACAAGTTCAATAACTGTTAGGTGCAAGAGAGAGAGAGAGAGAGAGAGCTGGGCTGAATGGATAGCCTTCATAAAACAAGGCTTGTCAATGGGGACGATGCAGTCATTTCTTAGTGCAGCTTGGTTTGTTAATTGGCAATAGCGCTCACAGAAGGCAGTATATGCTCACGGTGAGGCGTCATAAAGACTTTATTAGCCCAGAACAGAAGTTGTCATTGATCTTTGTGATGAGCACAACAGATGAGAGCCATTACAAGTGTATGCGCTGCGTCGTAGCCTATAAATATAAGTCCTAAATACATCTACATGCCCATATATATATACACAGAATAAAAACACATATTGTCCTTATCTCTTTTTACGGCAGTTGACTGTTAACAACTTCCGCGTTGATGACATTTTCAGGGCCAAGACAAAAACAGCTGAAGGTTGATTGAGGTATTGTAAAAATGCACAGATGAATATGAGATAATCAAGCATTTATTTTCAAGTGTTTACTTTTTTGATGACACAACAAGTCTTTTGAAGGACACGGTGTGTACTTCATTTAGAGAAAAATAAAAAAAGGTGTTTTGCCTTAAACCAAAGTTTAATGTAAAATCATTAAAACACAAATAATGAGTGTTTCTCAAACTGTCATACACTGCAAAAATGTCTAATTGAGCAATTAATTTGGTCTAATGAATTTTCAGTTAATTAAAATCTTTTGTTTCTCATTTCAAATAAACATGAAACAAGAAAACGAAAGTAAAACTATTACTCGTATCAGCAGTTATATTAAGTCAAAAAGCAAGTCTATGTATAATAATCTAATAACAAGAAGTACGTTCTAATCAGCTAGTAGCTAGCTACAGTAGCTAACTTGCTAACCTCCCTGATAAAGTCAAGCAGTCTAGCAAAGTTGATAACTGTTAACTCACTTTTAATGTAGCACCCAGAGAAGACGGGTCAGTCTTCTGGGTTTCCCAGCCTCAGTGTTCAAAATGGCCACCGTGGGAATAAGGTCGATTCTCATCTCGTCTCACTCCCACACAAACAACACTGCGTGCCTGTTTTCTCTGCACATTTCCTCAAGTTTCTTATTTATAAGATGATAACCTACTGTACATCTGCCACAATGTTAGAAAGTCTTTAGACTGTAGGGCCATGCTGGAATAGTATTACAACGTTGTTGACTACAGTGAGAAGTGTCTTTCCGTGTGTGTGTATGTGTGTGTGTGTGTGTGTGTGTGTGTGTGTGTGTGTGTGTGTGTGTGTGTGTGTGTGTGTGTGTGTGTGTGTGTGTGTGTGTGTGTGTGCGTGCGTGCACAATGTGTGCGTATGTGTCCTGGACATGAGGTGATTTACCATCCTAGTAATTACAATCTCTCTGGGGAGTCTGTGTGTGTCTGACATACACAGACTCCCCACACATTCACACGCACGCACACACACACACACACACACACACACACACACACACACACACACAGACACACACATACCGACTCCCCACACACTCACACACACACACACACACACACACACACACACACACACACACGGAAAAGGCCTTGGCTATCCATAAACCTGACATTGCCGCAGTGGCATGAGAGCAAACACATACAAACAAGCGTTCTCTCTCTCTCTCTCTCTCTCTCTCTCTCTCTCTCTCTCTCTCTCTCTCTCTCTCTCTCTCTCTCTCTCTCTCTCTCTCTCTCTCTCTCACACACACACACACAGCCCACCATGCTTATTCGGCGGTGCTTGCTTCATTGTTCCCCAAAACATTGTCATCATCTGAATACATAGCCTACGAACAGTTAAATCAAACTCTTCCCCACCTCACCAGTGTGAGTGTGTGTGGGGGGGGGGGGGTATACTGTAGTGTACTGTATCATAAGCGATATATTCTCTCTCCCTCTCTCATTTAATTTCAAGAGTAACTGCACAATTTTGGAGAATATATGAGAGCAAGGACTGAAGATTTCTAAGTGTGGCCTTAAAACATCTCTCTCTCTCTCTCTCTCTGTCTCTCTCTCTCTCTCTCTCTCTCTGTCTCTCTCTCTCTGTCTCTCTCTGTCTCTCTCTCTCTCTCTCTCTCTCTCTCTCTCCACCCCACACACTCACATTGGTGCGGTGGCACCAATTGGGGCCCTAAACCATTTCCTCATCAGTTTTTTACTCCCCTCTGCACTGCATTAATCTGGCCAGCAGATACTTATCCCAGGCTCTGATTTACCTACAGATAAATCTGATGCCATATGGACTGGATTAGGCTTTGGCATACAGTTAGCTTTATAGCATTGCTTTATGACGGAAGCCGTGGGGTCGGCACCTGGGTTTGGATTAACAGTAACTCTCTCTCTCCCTTTCTCTCACTATTACAATATCTCTCTCTCTTTCTCTCTCTCTCTCTCTCTCTCTCTCTCTCTGCAGGAGATTATATTGGGATTAAGATTACAGTCAGTCAATTTTGTTCTCAATCTCAACACAAGGGGCCTGTAAATAAATTGTAAACGCTGATTGTACAGTAATACACAATGAAAATGTGAACTGGCTTTCAGCACCTGGCTAAAAATGTAACTGAATTTTTCGCAACAAAACTTGAATTTTGTGAGGTCCGAGGTCTCTCTACCTTAGAAAATACCACGGCTGGCAAAGAGAAGTTGGCAATAGAGCTTCCCTACTATTCCTTTCAAATCAAAGTGCTATCTAAATAGGTGTCCTAGATTCTGTTTTTTTATACGCTTGTAAATTTCAGAAATTTCAATGTCAAATTCCTGTGTTTACTGTGTCTATGTAAAATACCAGCAAAGATATGAGGGACACCTCTAAGCCAATTTGTTTGTGGTGTTAATCAGTTACGGGCTAATGGTTTTAATTAATATCACACTTACTTCTTGGAAATTCATTTGACGTTATTAACAAGCTCTGTTTTCTTTCTCCTCGTCCTCTCCCGCTGCTCTTTCTTTCTCTTGGTGCCTATGTGACACAAACCTTTGGTCAAACAGTTAAACTATAAGTCAATTTTAAATTCCCCTATGAGTGTTGTTATCAAATATCATGATCTGTAGATGGTCAATATTTTGTACGTTGACAGAGAAGGCAGTAGAAGTCACATGCTACATGTGGTTTGATGACATGCTGTGACAGGTCAAAGGATTTTGCACAGTAACATGTTATATAGTTATACATAATAAATAAGATATAATGGTATTTTGTATAGAAACACCCTATTGAGATGCTCCTTTAGTTTAATCTATGATACACCATCAACAATTACTCATAGGCTCTGTTCACATTGCAGCTGAAAGTCTGAAAGTTTTTCCTCTCATATGACACATATCTGATGTTTTCTAAATGTGATGTGTAAATAACAAAACGCTGTATCAAGTCCCTTTGAACTGCAGAGAACAGGTTTTTTCTAGGACCGTTACTAACGTCACACAGAGACACCACAGCATTGCACTAAAGTCACAGAGATGAGTGCACTCTAAGGGCCTGTGTCGACCTAGCGTCTTTTCATCAGCTCCGGCGTTTTTGTGCGTCGGCTCCCAGCTGAACATATTTTAACTTTTCAGAAAGACGCGCTGGTGTCGGGTGCGCCTTTTCTGGCAACTAATCATATGGAGAAACTATCACAACAGAGACAGAAAGGCTCAATTGTGGGAGCAGATTGGCTAGACACTTAATGTTTCTGGTGAGTGTTGAGCTAAATCACTATATGTGTGTTGTTAGCTAATGTTAGCTGTCAGCTATCAAGCTAGCTACCGCACTGAATTAACGTTAGTTTCAGACTGCTTCCTTGCATATTGTGCGCTGAGATCAGCGCTCCCCCCGGCGTACTTCCAGCGTTTAGCGGTCGGAAAAAGACGCTAGGTCGACACACAAGCCCCATTGCACTACTTGTTCAACTCATACATATTTCTGAAGATAAAAAATAAGCAAAGTAAAATAATATAAATCACACTCAATCAGTATCACATATACTTGTATACTATAGATTGCATACATTGTTACCTCATGAGGTAGGACAGTAACAGAGAAAGCCTGGACTTGTAGGAAAGTAAGAGGAGATGAAGGGAGTAATGAGTCCACGACCTACTGAGATGAAGAGGAAGCTTTCAAACAGTGTGCAGCAGGTAATCAGATCTAGCTTTGTCTTTCTTCTAACACATCACAGACTAGTGAATTCAATCAGTCAGCTGAGACTTCAACACAATCCACATAAGACACACTATGCTCATGGGGCGCGCACACACATGCGCACACACACACACACACACGCGCGCGCGCACACACCCACACACCCCCCACCTACCAATGCGTGTGGATTCTAACATGATGTATTGATATACTGTGCACACACTTTGAAATACTATTTGTTCTGAAGTGCCTAACATAGATTGTAAACACACCGCATCACTCCCACATCCTTCCTTGTGATGCCGTGTTGGTCTTGTTTGACTTTATTCTCTAGTCTCTACGAACCAGTAATCCCTTAAAATTACCCTACATTTACATTAATACCCCTTAATTCTTTCAAAAATCCCCTCAAAATGAATCAAGGTAGTTATTAATGCAGGAGATCACAGCAAAACAACACGAGTCTCTTCATCTGGATGTCTTACTTTTGTAATTTAATTAAAAATTCACAGAGACAGGAACTTTCCATTAACACCTCCTTATTAACCCTGTAAACCACGAGCAAAGGCATGAAAAGGCTGCATACTCTGTGAATGAATGAATGAATCAATTCATGCTTAAAAAGCCATGATACTAACCTACTTTATTAGGTCTGTGTTATGTTTAATGGATCATTCACATTATGTCATGGAGAGATGAAGAACATTTCTGAGATCAAATGAAGGGGTTTGGCATATCGACTTTCTTTTTTTCATTTTTCCCGAGATGAGCAGCAAACACTGTGTAGTTGCAACGACAAAGCAGGCCTATGTGAGTAACTGTATCCGTGTGGTTGTGAAAGCAGAATATCTTCAGGCCAAGCTTATAATTCACAGCATCAAAATGACAGCAGTACGTTGTAGGTTTGTGGCAAAGATAACAACCCAGGCTTGACGATGTAAGGCGCTGCGATTATGTCTCGTCGCCGCACAAAGACGAACCATATTTTGTGAATTATCATCCAAGCAAATGTTGAGAAATCCATTGAAATGTTATTTAAAGGTGCATGTTTATACATCGGTATAGCTTTGTGTGATTTCTGCAAAGAAGAGAGACTGCGCCTGCTTGCGCTTTTGTGCCCTAAAGCAATCTCCTTTTGTGAGGTAAATCAATCCCGCCACATCGGACATGGTGGCACACACAATGTGAAATGTAGCGTCGAGGCCGGCAGAGGCTGCCAAACCTTTCAGCAACGCTCTTGTTTGTTTATGGTAATTACACTGACATCTCTTAATGTAATCATGATATATTGATGTTACCGTGCCGCCGATGTGAGGAGCAGTATTTCATGTCATTGTGAACGCGAATTCTCTTCAAGAATAGCTTCTAATTCACACCATCAATGTGCAAATAGTCTCGCTGGCCAGCCTCCCCTCCCTTCCGTGAGAGGAGTCTGGTGGCGCAGGTCTCCATTGTGGAATTGCGATGGGCGGCGCTTAGCGGCAGTGCCCTTGAAAAATAGTTTCCAACAATCCAACTTGCCATTTTCGGCATGTAGCAACGAGCTAGCGTGTAGGTTTCTGCTGTTAGCTTGCTAGCTAGTTAGCGTTGTTGTTTTCACTGAGGGCACTATTTACAGCAACACACAGGGAAGGAGGGAGCGGAAGCCGCTCTGATTGACGTGGGAGCAGTTGTAGAGCAGGGGAGGGCTTATCCCAGTAGCCTGTTTCCGTGCAGCCGGACGACTCTCACGGAAGGGAGGGGAGGCTGGCCAGCGAGACTAATGTACAAAAGACCAATCAAGAGCAAAGAGCCAATGTAACAGACATTGAAATTGACCATGCTTTGTCACATTAGTGCTAGGATCAACCGTGTGTATTATCGTGTCAGCAAATTGTAAGAAATTGGTTGAAGTGTTATCTAGTGTAAACGGAACACATTCTCTACTGTAGTGGTTCTCTACCTTTTTTTACACCAAAGTACCACCACAGAAATGACCACCATATGAATGTATGGGAGGCTGGGAGCCCCACGTACCACCAGTGGTACCCGAACCACAGGTTGATGAGAACCACTGCTCTACTGTATACCTCTTTCATTGAGTGTCTCTAGCACTCTCATCCTCTCTCTCTCTCTGTGACACATGGATTGCACACGGCTCCATGCGTCTCATTACTGCTGATGGAGTGATAGGAGAAGAGAGACGCAGTGAGAATAAAAGGCTTCCAGCTCTTCTAAAGTGCTGCTGCTTTTTTTTTAACGTAACGTCAAGTATACTACTTAACTCTAACAACAGCACTCTGCTGCCTCTCTCCCTTCACTGACACTCTTTCCCCTTGCAAAGTGACAAATGCCTTCACGTTCTCTGCTCTTCAGGCATATCGGCACGTTCTCATAGCGCTGATTAATTGACACGTGGTGGCTAACGAGACGCATAACGGAGGCGGAGACAGAAATAAGGAGAGACATCTATTCACAGCTTCCCTCATGTGATGTTTGAGTAAAGGACCTCACATTTGTTTCACGATACGGACAAGGTTTAGTGAAACAAATGCAATTGACTACTTTTTAAGCTTGAAGGTTAAAGGAGAATTTCTCTATTTTTCAACCTGGACCATATTTTCATATCTGTTTATGTATAACTAAGTCACGTTAACAGACATTTTTCACCAAGAACGCTTCAGTCGCTTTGCCCACATGCCCCTCGTGCCTCGCAGCCTGCACGTACTGTACGCGTCCCCTAAACAAGCTTGTCTTTGCAACGGACACAGGCTCAGACTGTTATTGTAAAAGAGAGAGAGAAAACTCTTGCAGTGTTCACCCTCTCTCTGCCTGCTGTTTGTCACATTGAGATAGGAGCTCCTGTTGCGCCTGCTCTTCAGGTTGTAATCCGTATAACGTTAGTCCGTATATGGGACCTTTATAGCCATGGTGGAGGGCAAACCTACCCAACTCACTTCACCCATCTTTTACTGTACATGCATCTTTATCACTTTAATTGTACAGTATACACATCATAGTACGTAGTAAGTTAGACACTACTGTGGAACTCCACCCTGGAGATACACTATTGGTATTCTATTAGCTTGGTACAGAGTACAGCCAGTGCACAGCCAGCCACAGGACAGACACAGTCTAGCTGTGTTTCCATTACAGTTTTTCGCAAAATAATTGCGATATTTCTACAACTTCGACAATGTACAATTGCGACTTGTAGGCGTTTCCATTGAAGTTGAGTTTCGCAATTCCCGTTACCAGCAGCTGCCACAGTGATTACGCACGCGGATCTGCCCCATATCCCGTCCCCTGCATGCTCAAATCCAACCAATGGTCAATGCAAATCACAACATGAAGTTACAACGCATATAAACAAGCCTGATTATCAATTCAAAAGAACATGTTGCGGGCTGCGGTGAATGCAGTGAGCGCGACAGGCAGAGGAAAAAAGGTAGCCTACAACTTGTCCCATTTTAGAGATGGAGGAGGGGGGGGAAGGCTGATATGGTGCAATAGTCAGAATATATCGTGTATTATAATTATAACATTGCACCTGAAACGTGTGTAATGTATTAATCACTTCAGTCAACAGCACCGCACCGGTGTGCTTTTCATCCCGCCGATCATCTCGCCGCTGTGCCAAATGCGCGCACACAGGCATGGATCGATTTCTCCCATTAACACATTGAGTGCCAGCGACGCCATATGGCGTCATTAGAAATTTACCGTAGGCTGCCAGCGTCAATAACTCGAAATTGTTTTTTTGACGGGGGGGGGGGGGGGGGGGGGGGTGTCGATCTATGCTTCTTACATCGCCTCTTACAATATGAGAGCTATTGAATGTGTCTAACCTATTTTACAGAACCCTTAGGTGGCGACAGCGGACTCCAGATGAGAGAAAGTGGAGTAAAACACACAGAAGAAGTCGTTGGGGAAAAGGAAATCGCATCGCATCCGTCCGTATGCAGCTGCTTCATTGAAGCATAACGTTAGCTGTGCCCCTGCAGCAGCCAATCTGCTGTCACAATTGAGCACCTCCGTGTCCGCTGCACAGCCCATTCGCATGATCAGTAAGTTATTAGTTATTATTATTCTCAACTGGAACGCGGCTGTAAAAAAGCTGGATTTAGCGGACTTTTCAGTGCTGAGCACACGCAGAGCAAACACACTCACAGCAGAGCCGAGCAGAGCAGAGAGACACTCCTCCCACAACGGGGGGGGGGGGGGGGGGGGGGGGGAGGGGGGGAGGTGGGGCACGCAGGACACTACAGCATACAACAGACCCAGGCACTGCAGCAGGCTCGATGCACAGAGAGCAAACAAGCTAGAATAGGCTATCTGATGCCCACCAGCAGTAAATCAAGACCAGCATGAAGGTGTAGGGTCTTCGCACGCAGGGGCCAGCGCTGCTGGTTGCAGCTAAAAAGTATTATTTGGCCAAACAAAATTCCTTTGTTTTCACTCTTTTATTGAAGGAAATTATTTTTGAGGTGTCATTACATCAGAAAATATTAGCAATGAGTCAATGATGTGCTTGAAATGCTTCCTTTCACAAAAGGCTGAATATCTCAGGTTTCTAGAAAAAAATGGCTGTTTTTGGTCTAATCAAGCTATCTTCTCCGGCTCATAACTAAAGAACGGAAAATGGGATCAATAAACTTTTTTTTGCAGGTGATAGAAGAGAGTCTCATCGTTATTTGTGCGTGTTCAGTGTTTACATAGTAATTATTAAAGAAATTATATGACTGTTTTAAAATGCATTGCGGCCTATGTGGCACAGTACAGCACCTTTTGCCCAAGGGCCGTGGCACTCAAAGTGTTAAACATGATCTATTTTCCGGCTCCGCTTTTGCACAACACGTCTTTCTGCTAGGTAGCGTTGCTTCAAAGTTTTCCACTTGCTGCGAAGGTTTTGCCACGGTTTATCAAACCCTTTCTCCCTCATTTCCTTTCATTTTCCAAAGGAGAAGATGGGTCACATGACGTGCAAATGCGGAAAATCTGTTTCCATTACACTTTTGCGATAAACTGCTATATCGACACGTCTGAAAAACCACCTCATGAGAGCGCAAAAACGTTTTGCGATATTTGGGAGCTTTTTCGAAATTTACGTGTTTCCATTACCCAATTTCTATTGCGATATTTAGATTTTGCGCATTTCTGACGGTAATGGAAACACGACTACAGTCTACAGACAGACAGACAGACGGACAGACACAGTCTACAGACAGACAGACGGACGGACAGACACAGTCTACATACAGACAGACAGACAGACAGACAGACACAGTCTACAGACAGACAGACGGCCAGACACAGTCTACATACAGACAGACAGACAGACACAGTCTACATACAGACAGACAGACAGACAGACAGACAGACACAGTCTACATACAGACAGACAGACAGACAGACAGACACAGTCTACATACAGACAGACAGACAGACAGACAGACACAGTCTACAGACAGACAGACAGACAGACAGAGCCTTGATATAAAAAAGAAGCGCTCTTTGTTTTATGTAATGTGTGGGATATGGGGACAGAGGTAACTTGGGTTCTTCCCAGGCCGGGACTTTGGTGGAAAGGAGTCACAGAACAACCAGGGCCTGGAGGAGGACAAGACAAGACAAGACAAGAGGAGAGTCACAGTGAGGTCCAGTAGAAGAGGGAGAGATCCAGACTTGATGTTTATCTCATTCTAGTGTCAGTTCTTTGTCTGGTCTGTAGTCCCTCCAGCAGGGGCTCTTTCTCAAAACATGTGTGTGTGTGTGTGTGTGTGTGTGTGTGTGTGTGTGTGTGTGTGTGTGTGTGTGTGTGTGTGTGTGTGTGTGTGTGTGTGTGTGTGTGTGTGTGTGTGTGTGTGTGTGTGTGTGTGTGTGTGCGCGTGCGTGCGTGCACGTGTACGTAGGATTCCTGTCATAATGAGCTTGCTTGTAGTGAAAGCTCACCGGCCGCGGGGACATTTTGCACGTTTCCTCCTCTTCACCTCTAGAGGATGTGATTGTGCACATGGATGGAACCCCCCCCTGGCGTGGCATCATCCCTCATGTCGAATGCCCCTCCTAAACTTAGCTCAGCCTCAGTGGCACAGCGGTAGCGCCGTCGCCTCACAGCAAGAATGTCCTGGGTTCGATTCCCGCCCGGGTCGCAGCGGCGTGCCTGTCTCCCCCCGCATGTCTTTCGTGCCTAGTGCCCAGGTGGGTTATCTCACGAAAAGGGGTCTTTCTGTGTGTGGAGTTGACATGTTCTCCCTGCATGCTCACATGGAGGTTCCTCCAATTGAACCCCCCCACTAACAACGTGCAAGAAGATCACCACTTTACCAGCGATGACCGCGGTGAAGATGGTCCCCGGGCGCTTCAGCAGCCACTGCTCCTGGCTGCCCCTCAGATGAGGAAGGACATACATTGTCTGGGTTAAACGAGCAGAGAACGAGCAATTTCACCGGCCACCGTCGGCATGTGTCTGTCTGTGTGTGGCTGCATGCATGTTCTTCTTGTAGTGTCGCTGTGCCGTGTCTCTTCTTATGGCGACGTCTTCACAATATCTATAAGATATATGAAGTTGGAAGCGTAAATTAATGCATACATTACAGCATTTGTAGATATTTATTTCTCTAGGTAGCCATTTGCCTTATGACGAATCTTAACCCACATCCTAGCCTTAACATAATCCTAATTATAAACCCAAGTCCTAATGCTAAACTCACCCATTGAAGGAGTGACTGGGACTGGCCACACGCCTGTGCACGCACACACAGACACAGACAGACACACACACACACACACACACACACACACACACACACACACACACACACACTCCCATCACCCTGATTCAGAGCTGAGCTAAGGCCCGCACTGCCCACCCACCCTGCAGCTAAAGACAAGAGGCAAGCAGAATCTATGAAACAAATATAAACAGCTATTTATATGCAACAGAGAAAACAATGGCCGACCGTCGAGAAAGAGCTGTGTGAGCGCTTCCGCCTACTACTACCATCCACTGACTGCCCTGGCATTATCTCTCTCTCTCTCTCTCTCTCTCTCTCTCTCTCCATCTGTCTCTCTCACTTTCTCGATCACTCTATCCCTCTCTTTCTCCGTTGTGCTGTGAGTCCAGTTTCTTTGATCTGCTGTTTTTCCCCCTCACACCCCCACACCTTCTCTCTCGCTCCTTCATCAGGGGTCCAAGCGGCAAAACCTGCTGGAACCCTCTAGCTTTGGTTCTGATTATTGTGAGTGTTTCACTGTCTGTTCATGCCTGCTATGATGGCAGCCAGTTTCCCTGCTGCCTGTGGTGCTAAAAAGAGCTTTCAGTCAGCTAAGTTGACTGAGGGTGTATTCACACCTGTAGGTCGTTTGCTTTGTTCCGATTCAGGTACTTAATTGATACAATTGTTGCATTTGTGCCTTGGTTCGTTTGTGTTCACACAGCCACAAATGAAACGGTCCAAATAGTATTGTCAAACTTCCTGGATTGGCCAGCAGAGACTCTGATAGGCTAATAACCTCTCGGGATGGACAAAATAATTCCCAGAGATTTTCCTATATGATTATAAAAATGCGTTTTGTTAGACCTTCATTTTAGGCTATGTCAGGCGTCCGCCGTGCGAGGAGAGAGAGAGAGAGAGAGAAAGAAAGAAAGAAAGAAAGGGAGGGATCGGGAGAGAGAGAGAGAGGGAGAAAGTTATTTATTTATTTATTAATGTATGCTATGTAAGCCTATGTATTTATTTAGCCTATTTAGGCTATTGGGAATTTGGAGATAGAAGATCAAAGACCCTCGCAAATTCTGCTATTAGGCTACTATCACGGAGATGAGGATTAGCCGAGACATAGGCTATATGAACACCTGTCCTGTCAGGAATAATTTAATAATAACGGACATTTCGAGGAAGATATGCAATTAGTCTGATTGTCTGATTGAACCATACAATCTTATCACAAAGAAGGCTGGCTCTGATTACCACGATTTGTTTTCATTTATTGAATGGAGACCAGAGAGAGCAAGAGAGAGGGAGAGAGAGGGCGGTGTGCCGGTACACAATTTACAGGCAAAATCCGTAGAGATTCAACACATTAACGTTGCTTCCCATGGTCCGAGGTAAGTTGATTGAGTTCAAACTGCTGATGTGATGATCCAAAAATCCCCCAAAGTTTATCGATGCAAGTCACAAGTCGCCAAAACAGAATCTGAAAGATGTTGTTTTTAAACGATAAAAATGTTCGTTCTTCAGGCCATTACGCACAGCGCAGCTGACTACGGCAGCTGGTTTATCCAAAAATGCGCACCGTTTACTGCTGTTGTGGCGGATCGAGGTCGGCTCACGTTCTCACCACAAACGAACCGCACCAGAGTTCGTTTGGAAGCGGACCGAGACCACCCTTTCTTGGCGATCTCGGTCCGCTTGTTTTGTCCCGCATCCGAGTGCGATTGCTGTGTTCACACTCCCCCAAACGAACCGCACCAAGGGGGAAAATGCTCTCCGTTTCGGAACAACTGCTCCAAACGAGATAGGTGTGAATACACCCTAAGTCTCTCTCTCTCTCTCTCTCTCTCTCTCTCTCTCTCTCACACACACACACACACACACACACACACACACACTATATCTGGCGTGCACACAAATTCCTGACCTTGCACATGCCCCCTGACCCGGAGGTCATCATGCTGACGGATGGACAGGCAAAGGACTCGCTGTTTTCTCTTTTCCAGTCTTTCAGTCTCTGTACTGTAGTAGGTGTTGTTCCTATGCTGTATCACCATTTTGGTGATGCGTTTTTTAGGTCAGAGGTTCTCAAATGTTTTTCAGCCAAGGACCCCTTACAAGATAGAAAATATACCGGGGACCCCCTCATTCTGATTTGTGATTTTGGGCTAAGCTTAATTGTTTCCACGGTAACGTGCTAGACTTTTAATTTGATAGGTTTGTTATTAGAATGTAATCCATGAACCATTTTAGATTTAAAGCATAAACTATTTTCGTTGAACTATGAAGATTTTGCAAAAAAAAAAAAGTTTTTTTTTATTACATTACATTTACATTACGTCATTTAGCAGACGCTTTTGTTTTGTCCAAAGCGACTTACAATATCACAATTTGTCAACGGTACAGAAAACCACTATGCAACACAATCAATGACATCCAAGATATTTTGATAGACTAGCACCATGTAGGAAGTAGTTTGAGAAGAAATAAGTAACAT
>NW_028151946.1:81680-84180 GCF_964638095.1 Poromitra crassiceps | reverse complement strand
GTTTTGCATAATTTCAACTTAATAAAAAAGCAAAGTAGGGGTGAGTATGCTAGCTTCCATTTGCCACTTTCGGTAGTCTAAACTCAAAAAACCCTCGTGCAGGCTGAATCACAATAAAGCAAAGAACAACAAGAAAGAGCAAATATATATATATATATATATATAATATATATATAATATATAAAAGCAATGTTGTTGTCTAATATCGTCATGGCTATGATTCGGTGCGGCCTCGTGCCGAAGATGATTACAGCCATGACGATGTTAGACAAAAACAGCACGAGCTCGAGTGTGATATTGCTTTCATACGACATCGTAAAGCATTGTACAGCAGAAACAAAGCTATTCATCAAGGAATAATAGCATTGTTTTAAGTAATTTGCAACAACAGATGATTTCTATGTTATTCGCCTCCGCCAACAAAAACAGTTCCCTCAGGATTGCACTACCAACTGTTGCCAAGCAAGCAACAACAGGTAAACTTCCTGCCTGCAGTTTCCCCACAGCAAGCTAGCTACTTTGAGGTTAGCACAGACGATTTCACAGGCATTAACGTGAAATATCAGCACAGCTCGGATCTCTCGTCCAATCAAATTGCTCGGCCACAACTAACTGTTTGTCAATCAACCAATATATTGTCAATCCACTCGACTTGACTCATCAGGCAGATAGGGGATCATGTCTATGTTCCCCGGGTTCTATGTTCCCCGGGTTCTATATTCCCCGTTTTTCACTAACCCTAAACCTAACCTCCCCCAGACCCTAACCCAAAACCTAACCTCTCCCACCCCCCATGCCTAAACCTAACCTCCCCCAGACCCTAACCCAAAACCTAACCTCTCCCAGGGAACATAGCGGGGTTCTATGTTCCCCGGTCCCACAAAAACGGGGAACATAGGACCCGGGGAACATAGGGATGACCCCGGCAGATAGTACCATCATTCAGTTTGAGGGGATGAAAAGCAGCAAAGCAGTTGAATGGGGGACGAGGAATAATGTCTTTGCTGTCAAAACCACTTCAGGCAGAGTGAATACTTTCTTTAGTACAAAGACAAGTTTGCCTGTCTAAACTTTCACTTTGTGTCCCTGTACTTTAGCTGTTAAGAGTAGCTGTGTTATCTTGGCCTAGTACCAGTGCCTCAGTCACTTTATCTGTCTGTCTTTCTGTCTGTCTGTCTGTCTGTCTGTCTGTCTGTCTGTCTGCCTGCCTGTCTGTCTGTCTGTCTGCCTGTCTGTCTGTCTGTCTCTCTGTCTGTCTGTCTGCATCAGTATTGTTGTAATTTTTTAACTCGGGCTTTTGGGGCCCTTGCAGGTCCTGTTTGTGATCCAGTAACCCAGGATAAGGTGGACTCCTCTGACTCCACACTGTGTGTCTCCACCTCCCCAGGTCCATCATGATCCAGTGCTCCACCTCCTCAGCTCCATCATGATCCAGTGCTCCACCTCTTCAGCTCCATCATGATCCAGTGTTCCACCTCCTCAGCTCCATCATGATCCAGTGCTCCACCTCTTCAGCTCCATCATGATCCAGTGTTCCACCTCCTCAGCTCCATCATGATCCAGTGTTCCACCTCCCCAGCTCCATCATGATCCAGTGCTCCACCTCTTCAGCTCCATCATGATCCAGTGTTCCACCTCCTCAGCTCCATCATGATCCAGTGCTCCACCTCTTCAGCTCCATCATGATCCAGTGTTCCACCTCTTCAGCTCCATCATGATCCAGTGCTCCACCTCTTCAGCTCCATCATGATCCAGTGTTCCACCTCCTCAGCTCCATCATGATCCAGTGTTCCACCTCCCCAGCTCCATCATGATCCAGTGCTCCACCTCCTCAGCTCCATCATGATCCAGTGTTCCACCTCCCCAGCTCCATCATGATCCAGTGCTCCACCTCCTCAGCTCCATCATGATCCAGTGTTCCACCTCCCCAGCTCCATCATGATCCAGTGCTCCACCTCCCCAGCTCCATCATGATCCAGTGCTCCACCTCCTCAGCTCCATCATGATCCAGTGCTCCACCTCCCCAGCTCCATCATGATCCAGTGCTCCACCTCCCCAACTTTATCATGGTCCAGTGCTCCACCTCCCCAACTTTATCATGATCCAGTGCTCCACCTCCTCAGCTCCATCATGATCCAGTGCTCCACCTCCCCAACTTTATCATGATCCAGTGCTCCACCTCCCCAGCTCCATCATGATCCAGTGCTCCACCTCCTCAGCTCCATCATGATCCAGTGCTCCACCTCCCCAGCTCCATCATGATCCAGTGCTCCACCTCCTCAGCTCCATCATGATCCAGTGTTCCACCTCCCCAACTCCATCATGATCCAGTGTTCCACCTCCTCAGCTCCATCATGATCCAGTGTTCCACCTCCCCAGCTCCATCATGATCCAGTGCTCCACCTCCCCAGCTCCATCATGATCCAGTGCTCCACCTCCCCAGCTCCATCATGATCCAGTGCTCCACCTCCCCAGCTCCATCATGATCCAGTGCTCCACC
>NW_028151946.1:69180-71680 GCF_964638095.1 Poromitra crassiceps | reverse complement strand
ATTTAATATGCTGGATGATGAGCTGACTTCAAAACGAACACATTGGCCAGCCATTCACCTGTCAGACAGGTCATTTACAATCCAGCCCAAATCCAAATGACGCAATCATTTCAAAATGGTCCACTGTGTCAAAGGCCTTGGAGAGAACAATAAAAAAGGGCTGCACAGATTCAGTGACTCTATTATATCATTTGTAACTTTTAGGGAGGCTGTAATGGTGCCGTCTTGTTTCCTGAAGCCAGATTGATACAATATGGGGGCACGGTGGTGCAGTGGTAGCGCTCTCGCATCACAGCAAGAAGGTCCTGGGTTCGATTCCCGCCTGGGGCATGGAGGTATGTCTCCCCATGCCCAGTGCTCAGTGCGCTATCTCGTGGAAAGTTTGCATGTTCTCAGCATGCTCCCCTGGGCTTTCCTCCATATATATATAACCCCCCACTAAAAACATGCAGAAGATCGTCATCTGACCAGCGGCGGTTGGAAGAAGTTGGTCCCCGGGCGCTTCACTGCAGCTGCCCGCCACTCCTGGCCTGAACCATGGAGGACGAGCCAGGGTGGGTCCAGACGCGGAGGACAAATTTCAGGGCACCTCTGCATATGTGTCTGTGATTAATAAAGATGGGCATCCAATCTAACAACTAACATATGGAGAAAGATTATTTTTAGCGTGCATGAAATCCTTTAACTGATCATTTTTTATCCTTTCAAGGACCATTTGGATCTTATATTAGAACGTAGGCGGTTTTCCCAGATTTTTGGGATACAATTATTTGTAAGAGTGAGATTAAAAGTAGTCTGGCAAGCTCCTGGTCGCTGCACTAGCGCTTCCTCTGGTCGGTCGGGGCGCCTGCCGGTGAAGCTCCCCCTGTCAGGTTGAAAAGAAGCGGCTGGCAATTGCACATGTGTCGGAAGAACCATGGTGCTAGTCTCAGCTCTCCCCAAAAAGAAAGTCTGGCAATGAAATCATGAGCTAATTAAAAAAAAGTAAGGTGCCAAATTGTCTGGGCCTGCAAAGTTTACTTTAGTGTGTGGACCAGCAATAGAAGAGCTCTGTGGACCACTTCAACCCAGAACAGGGTCAAACTAAAGGGCTCTGTGGACCACTTCAACCCAGAACAGGGTCAAACTAAAGAGCTCTGTGGACCACTTCAACCCAGAACAGGGTCAAACTAAAGAGCTCTGTGGACCACTTCAACCCAGAACAGGGTCAAACTAAAGGGCTCTGTGGACCACTTCAACCCAGAACAGGGTCAAACTAAAGGGCTGTCCAACAAACATGATGCCACCATCAAGGCACGACACTGTAGGGAGAAGACTTGGCAAACAGAGAGCCAGAGGCAATATACAATGCTTATTTCAAACAAACACTCAAGTTTATAGCCCTGTCAGAAATAATGGTGGCATCGTTGACTATACAGGCAGGAAGTTTACTACGAGTTTCAGTGGCAATAACAACTTTCCAGAACTTTACATTTCCAGCGAGATAAAATTCATACTTGGCCCTTTTAATAAAAGAAGTAAAGCGGTTTGGCAGTAGACGGTCTCTGCTCTGCTTTCCCATCTGGAGACTGTTCATCCGCTAACACTACTTTATTACTTTCCTGTAGGATGCTGTTTGATGTGTGTGTGAGTGTGTGTGTGTGTGTGTGAGAGTGTGTGTGTGTGTGTGTGTGTGTGTGTGTGTGTGTGTGTGTGTGTGTGTGTGTGTGTGTGTGTGTGTGTGGGACTGTATAGACCGTATACAAAATATGGACGGAGTCACTATGACTTTTGCTTTTAGCATCACTTCTGTGGCTTCATCTGTCCAAGCCCCAGCTTGCGGCCTGCTAAAAGAGCATGGAACTCAGTTGACTTTCCCTTCATAACTACAGGTCAAATTAGATCAATCAAATTCAGTTGGCTGGCAAGACTATTTGTTTTATTTGTTTATTAAAAAGATCTCCATTAGCTGCCGCCTAGACAACAGCTAGTCTTCCTGGGGTCCAAGACAAAATATACATTACATGACACACAGTAATTAAAATACAAAAACACAAGAAGAATAAGAACAAGTAAAAGAATAGAAGACAGAATAAGCAACAAATCGAAGCTAAGACAACATTAGCGTGGTCAGCTAGCTATCTAGCTGGCCAGTAACACAAATAATAGCATTTGGTCAATACTATCTATACTTATAGAAAACAAATCATGGATGGAAAAGTGATGTGATAACATAGTTATGTGTGTTATAGAGTGTGTGTGTGTGTGTGTGTGTGTGTGTGTGTGTGTGTGTGTGTGTGTGTGTGTGTGTGTGTGTATTATAGTCTGAGTGAGTGTAGATGGGCTCTAAGCATCCTTTTAAAACAAGCTCTCCCTTTAATGGAACAGATGTGTGGTAGACAATTCCAAGAGCCTATAGACCTGTATATGACAGTGTTCTTCATGTAGTTGGTTTTTGGTCTGGGTAAAGTCATCTGACCACCACTCGCCCATCTGGTGGAGTGTGTGTGAATCCCTGAAC
>NW_028151946.1:31680-64180 GCF_964638095.1 Poromitra crassiceps | reverse complement strand
AGACACATTCCCCTTGGAATATGATGGTGATTTCTCACATCTGTACATCTCCTGTCTGGTACAACATCTTCTGCTACTATTCAGCACAATGTGTTAATTGCAGCAGAGCAGATTAGTCTTTATGTTGAAAAGTAGATGCAAATGAGATGCACTGGTACTGTATGTTGACTCACACTTCTTTAAGTTCTAATGTTCATTTCTCCTCCCCCTTCTGCTGCACACGAGTACACCAATCAATGGATCGGTGTACCAGTGTGCTTCATAGGGTCTAGTAGCATCCAATCCATACATGTGTGGACATGAACAACCCTGCTGAAACCTAGAAACCAAACTTCAAGAGATACTCCACACCACAACTCAACTCAGCCGTGGGTCATTTTTTTCAAAATAGGGCGGTGAGGTTTGAGACTTTCAAAACCGCCCACTCACACATTTGGATAGGATGAACTTTTGTGGGGCGGGCACATTTCAGAGTCAATAGAGAGCCGCAGGGATGACGTATTTTTGTAGTCAGAATGCGGAAGTGCCGGACTTCCTGGTTCTTCACTGTTTCTGTCTATGGGATTTTTGAATGGGTTTTTGCCGCGATGCTTCTAATAATCTCTCTGGGCAACGCTGGCTTAATGAAACGCGAACCAGAGTTCAGTCGGATAATCTTCACACATGAGGACCACTTTCATGAGTTTTGTAGCGTAAATGCGAGCCCTAGAAGTAAAAAGCTCGAGCTAAGCTAATCCAGAACTACACACTGTCGCATAGGCTTCCACGTCACGTCAGCGCTCAACCTGGACTGTTGTTGATGTGTGCACTGATTATCCCGGGCTGAAAGGGCTGAACCAGGTGAGGGAAGAGAATTTCCGTGTTCGTCCTTTGAAGTGGTGACTTTATTGACGTATATATCCCCATCGACTCAACAGTGTAGTCTCATTTAGCCGTTTGCTAGCTAGCCGCCCTTTTAACGGCACGTAAAAGCTTCAAAACTCATAAAAGTGGTCCTCGTGTGTGAAGATGATATTACTAAACACTCGTTCGCATTTGATTAAGCCAACTCTTTGGCAGACCTCTGTGCATGTGTGCTTTCATTCACAGCCAGCCAGCGCCGTGAACGGGACTGCTGCTCCTTTCACCAACTTGGGCTGGGAGGGGCCTAAGTGCGACAGATGGGCGCGCGTCACGAACCGAGCTACATCACAGTCCAACAGCTTTGCCAATAGAAAGAGAGGGACATTTGAGTCTAGGCCTGGCATTTTGGCCTCCTGGTTCCTTTTATGGAACTGCATATGCACAGAATACAGAACTGACAAGACTATAGACTAATGATAACAAGCAAAGAAAGGCAGGTGGCTGAGAACTTGAATACTGGACTTGCAAAGTAACTGAACAAGGGCCAGCTGGTGAGGCACTGAACGGTGAGCAGGGCAGGGCTAACGAGGCTTGATGGAGGGCAGGTGTGAGGGAAACGCAGGCTGGGGAAGGGAGAAAAGTCTGAGGCTTGCTCGCCAACCGCCCGGATTCTCCTGGGAGACTCAAGTTTCATTGACCCTTCTCCCGGGGGTCACAATTCTTCCATATTTCTCCTGTTTGATGACACATTTTCACACCTTTTTTGCCCTTTCTGTTATCACCACCTGTTTCTGGCACTGTACAGCATGTATAAGCCTATTGTTCTACTGTTTTCACCCAGATAACAATACAGCGACACCAAACATCGTTAGATTTTCTTCTATATCAGACACAGGTTATCATTCCTACCTGACATGTTTCGACGGCAACACTTCCGTCTTCATCAGAGGTGTCACTAGATGGTGTGTGACGTGTCTTAAACAGCTGATCTTGTTTACAGCAACACCAAACGTTTTGTTTCCATCCTGCTCACCTCCACTGCTCATCTCCACTTCAAAAAATGCCCCGACAGGGACTTTATGGTGCATTCAAGTGCACCTCGTAAACTCAGAAATCTATACTCGAATGGCCACGAAGGTTGTTTCAAACGTTTCAAACATTTTTATTCTTTAGTTTCCTTTGTTGAAATACATACGTAGTTTCCAGCAAAAATAAACGTTCAAACGGCAAATAAATGTTCAAGGCACAAAATTGAAATACCTTTATTTGGCATGAACAGATTCAAACCGTTGTACAAACGTGTTGCATCCCGGCCTGGCTTTCATAAGAGAACAAAGATGATTCTCAGTGCTTGCTTTCTGAAGAGGTTTGTTCTCTCCAAGAAAGCTTGGGAGGATCGTTCTCCTCAAGGAAACGACGGTTGACTTGGCATTTTATGCGTTTGATACTCACCTTTTGATCAAAGCACAGAGACACATCCTACTGTAAATCTAAGGACTGTACGGTCACAAACAGGATGATGAGCAGGAATGATAAATATGAGCACCACAGTAAAGTACGTGGCATTCCCCTTTAGCTGGGATATTTGGCATACATTAATTTCTACAGCGACAGGAGAAGAGGAGGAAAGGCACAGCAGAAAACATGGTATCAGCAATGGCTGCAGAGTGCTGGCTGTCTTGTGGTGTGGGACGTTTTAGGGAGGACAACGTTTGGTTGCAACTGGCTTTTTCCCAGTTTTTCCCTGTCTGTCTGATGTCTGCAGGTTGTTCCTTGGCCTGGTTACATCTCTCTGATGTCTGCAGGGTTTCCTTGGCCTGGTTTAATCTGTCTGTCTGATGTCTGCAGGTTGTTTCCTTGGCCTGGTTTAATCTGTCTGTCTGATGTCTGCAGGTTGTTTCCTTGGCCTGGTTTAATCTGTCTGTCTGATGTCTGCAGGTTGTTTCCTTGGCCTGGTTTAATCTGTCTGTCTGATGTCTGCAGGTTGTTTCCTTGGCCTGGTTTAATCTGTCTGTCTGATGTCTGCAGGTTGTTTCCTTGGCCTGGTTTAATCTGTCTGTCTGATGTCTGCAGGTTGTTTCCTTGGCCTGGTTTAATCTGTCTGTCTGATGTCTGCAGGTTGTTTCCTTGGCCTGGTTTCATCTGTCTGTCTGATGTCTGCAGGTTGTTTCCTTGGCCTGGTTTCATCTGTCTGTCTGATGTCTGCAGGTTGTTTCCTTGGCCTGGTTTCATCTGTCTGTCTGATGTCTGCAGGTTGTTCCTTGGCCTGGTTTCATCTGTCTGTCTGATGTCTGCAGGTTGTTTCCTTGGCCTGGTTTAATCTCTCTGTCTGATGTCTGCAGGTTGTTCCTTGGCCTGGTTTCATCTGTCTGTCTGATGTCTGCAGGTTGTTTCCTTGGCCTGGTTTCATCTGTCTGTCTGATGTCTGCAGGTTGTTTCCTTGGCCTGGTTTAATCTGTCTGTCTGATGTCTGCAGGTTGTTCCTTGGCCTGGTTTCATCTGTCTGTCTGATGTCTGCAGGTTGTTCCTTGGCCTGGTTTAATCTGTCTGTCTGATGTCTGCAGGTTGTTTCCTTGGCCTGGTTTCATCTGTCTGTCTGATGTCTGCAGGTTGTTTCCTTGGCCTGGTTTAATCTGTCTGTCTGATGTCTGCAGGTTGTTTCCTTGGCCTGGTTTCATCTGTCTGTCTGATGCCTGCAGGTTGTTTGCTTGGCCTGGTTTCATCTGTCTGTCTGATGTCTGCAGGTTGTTTCCTTGGCCTGGTTTAATCTGTCTGTCTGATGTCTGCAGGTTGTTTCCTTGGCCTGGTTTAATCTGTCTGTCTGATGTCTGCAGGTTGTTTCCTTGGCCTGGTTTCATCTGTCTGTCTGATGTCTGCAGGTTGTTCCTTGGCCTGCTTCCATCTGTCTGTCTGATGTCTGCAGGTTGTTTCCTTGGCCTGGTTTCATCTGTCTGTCTGATGTCTGCAGGTGTCCTTGGCCTGGTTTAATCTGTCTGTCTGATGTCTGCAGGTTGTTTCCTTGGCCTGGGTTCATCTCTGTCTGATGTCTGCAGGTTGTTTCCTTGGCCTGGTTTCATCTCTCTGTCTGATGTCTGCAGGTTGTTTCCTTGGCCTGGTTTCATCTGTCTGTCTGATGTCTGCAGGTTGTTTCCTTGGCCTGGGTTAATCTCTGTCTGATGTCTGCAGGTTGTTTCCTTGGCCTGCTTCCATCTGTCTGTCTGATGTCTGCAGGTTGTTTCCTTGGCCTGCTTCCATCTGTCTGTCTGATGTCTGCAGGTTGTTTCCTTGGCCTGCTTCCATCTGTCTGTCTGATGTCTGCAGGTTGTTTCCTTGGCCTGGTTTCATCTGTCTGTCTGATGTCTGCAGGTGTCCTTGGCCTGGTTTCATCTGTCTGTCTGATGTCTGCAGGTGTCCTTGGCCTGGTTTCATCTGTCTGTCTGATGTCTGCAGGTTGTTTCCTTGGCCTGGTTACATCTGTCTGTCTGATGTCTGCAGGTTGTTTCCTTGGCCTGGTTTCATCTGTCTGTCTGATGTCTGCAGGTTGTTTCCTTGGCCTGGGTTCATCTCTGTCTGATGTCTGCAGGTTGTTTCCTTGGCCTGCTTCCATCTGTCTGTCTGATGTCTGCAGGTTGTTTCCTTGGCCTGGTTTCATCTCTCTGTCTGATGTCTGCAGGTTGTTTCCTTGGCCTGGTTTCATCTGTCTGTCTGATGTCTGCAGGTTGTTTCCTTGGCCTGGTTTAATCTGTCTGTCTGATGTCTGCAGGTTGTTTCCTTGGCCTGGTTTAATCTGTCTGTCTGATGTCTGCAGGTGTCCTTGGCCTGGTTTAATCTGTCTGTCTGATGTCTGCAGGTTGTTTCCTTGGCCTGGGTTCATCTCTCTGTCTGATGCCTGCAGGTTGTTTCCTTGGCCTGCTTCCATCTGTCTGTCTGATGTCTGCAGGTTGTTCCTTGGCCTGGTTTCATCTGTCTGTCTGATGTCTGCAGGTTGTTCCTTGGCCTGGTTTCATCTGTCTGTCTGAGGTCTGCAGGTTGTTTCCTTGGCCTGCTTCCATCTGTCTGTCTGAGGTCTGCAGGTTGTTTCCTTGGCCTGCTTCCATCTGTCTGTCTGATGTCTGCAGGTTGTTTCCTTGGCCTGCTTCCATCTGTCTGTCTGATGTCTGCAGGTTGTTCCTTGGCCTGGTTTCATCTGTCTGTCTGATGTCTGCAGGTTGTTCCTTGGCCTGGTTTCATCTGTCTGTCTGAGGTCTGCAGGTTGTTTCCTTGGCCTGCTTCCATCTGTCTGTCTGAGGTCTGCAGGTTGTTTCCTTGGCCTGCTTCCATCTGTCTGTCTGATGTCTGCAGGTTGTTTCCTTGGCCTGCTTCCATCTGTCTGTCTGATGTCTGCAGGTTGTTTCCTTGGCCTGGTTTAATCTGTCTGTCTGATGTCTGCAGGTTGTTTCCTTGGCCTGCTTCCATCTGTCTGTCTGATGTCTGCAGGTTGTTTCCTTGGCCTGCTTCCATCTGTCTGTCTGATGTCTGCAGGTTGTTTCCTTGGCCTGGTTTAATCTGTCTGTCTGATGCCTGCAGGTTGTTTGCTTGGCCTGGTTTCATCTGTCTGTCTGATGTCTGCAGGTTGTTTCATTGTCGGGGCTTTTTACAAGGCTGCACTCGCCTCCTTCGCTTCTCCGTTTTCCTCGTCTCGTCGCATCTCCTCCTCACTCTGTCAAGAGCTGGCATGGCGTAGCTGCCCAGAGTTTGTCGTCTTTGGCAAACGGTTATTTTAAGAGCCCGCTGCTTTCTGCAGGAAAAGTGGAAGGTGTGTGAAACACACACACACACACACACAAACACACACACAAACACACACACACGTCACATATAAATACACCAAACGCTGTGTACATATTTTCATACACAAACACGCCTACATATGGAGACACAGAACTCTTATGTGGAAATGAGATTTGAAAATCCCTGTCTATGTCATCCTAGTTGAGTTGCGTTTTCATACTGAGACTGTGTGTGTGTGTGTGTGTGTGTGTGTGTGTGTGTGAGAGAGAGAGAGAGAAAGCTCATCACACTCTTGAAAAAAATGCCTAAGATGCTATAAAATGATAAGAAGAACCCAGTAGACTTTCAGATTTGTTTTTGATCTGGTGTTTGATTTAGTCTTAGCGCTTGATCTCACATATCACATCTTCCATGTGAAGCTATATTTACAGAAGTGTGAAAATAATTTGGAGTTTGAGAAGGCTCCCCTGGGACGGGGATGTGGGGATACTTGAGCCCACTACTGAGGCCACTCGGTAGAGGGCATGCAGTACCTCTGCCAACCTTCCTACCATACCCATTGCCACGCCCCCTTTTGGCCAGTAGGCGTGGAAGGTTCATCAGGTCTAAGTTGGCCCATGACCTACTTTTCGCCAAAAGTTTCTTGCAAATCCGTTCATAACTTTTTGAGATATCCTCCAGACAGAGAGACAAACAGACAGGCAAACAGGGGCGAAAACATGAATATTCATGCACTCTCACTATGGTGATTGGTATTATCTTCAGGCTTCTGAAATACTCTGAATGTATCAATGAATTGGTAGTAGCAGTCCACCATTCCACCTTCAAAGAAGGCCTTCGGGTTGGAAGGCATACGTGGTGGACATTTAACTTTTACTCTATGCCGCTCAGCTGTCAGATTGAAATATAAATCTATAGATACAAACTGTAACTCCTAAGCTTAAGCTAAGCGAGAACTTTTCAGACAGCTGTTAAAAGATGTTATGCTGGTATTGGATCGATAAAACCTGAGGGTCTCTCTTTTCTATTGTGAATAAGGCTCCTAAAAGGGAGACTCCACCGAAAAACAAACTGTAAACCGTTTTGCATTTAGTTTGAGTTATTGAGGGTTGATTTGAGCTAAGTTGTGGACCAGTGATGTCATTTATGCATGAATGACATCACTGGTCGACAACTCAAACCAACTCTCAATAACTGTCAAACTAATGAATGCACAACTGTTTAACTGTTTACAGTTTTTGGATAGTGTGAGATTATGTGCAAAATCAATCACCATTGTTTTTCCATGGAGGCATGAGTCTTGGATCCTCCAGGCCCAGTCCTCTGGTGGTCGTCAGTTCCTCCTCCATTCCTGAAGCTGTGGAACATGACAGATGAAGATGTTGGTGGCAAGTTGCGAGGCTGGATGGCCATTTTGCTTTCAGTAGCATAGAAACGTTTCAGCTTGAGGTGATTGAGAGAATCTGTTTTTCCGCCTTTGTAGATTAGTGTCATTGCCCTTTCCCCTGCAGCAGCAATTTCATCCTTGGTAAGAGATTGTCGTCGTTGGAAAAACGCTGGCCTGTACTCTGAACGAGTCGCTTTCTAGAACCAGATGCAGAGGTTAAACCCTTTCCCAACTCCAAACATTCTGGATGTTGCAGCACAGAACACCACGCAAGGCATGCACAAATAAAGATGTTGCTAACATCTCAACTCAACACATCCCTTGCATTCCCAATGTTCCAAAAACGTGCTCTTACCAGACTCCAGCTGGCAGCGGGGCACGTCGTCTACCCTGAGTCACAGTGTGGCTTTAGGGCAGCGAGATCCACGGTGGACATGATCTTCACCCTTCGACAGCTGCAGGAGAAATGCCAGGAGCAGAGCCAACCCTGTATCTCGCCTTCATCGACCTCACAAAGGCCTTCGACCTCGTCAGCAGAGATCGAGAGATGGCCTCTCCAAGCTACTTGCACAGATTGGCTGCCCCCCCCCCAAAACTCCTCACCATCATAACATCATTTCATGACAACATACATAGGGCTCAGTCTACTGTGAAGGAAAAAAGTCCTTTCCAATACGCAGCGGAGTGAAGCAGGGCTGCCTTCTTTGCACCGACGCTCTTCGGAATCTTCTCTCTCCTCCTGTCGTTTGCAGTGGGCTCATCTCCTGCCTGTGTATACAGTAGGTCTGACCTGCAAACTCTGTAACCTTCCAAGACCAAAGTGACCAGCTCGCTCCTGAGGGAAATGCTATTTGTAGAGGATGCAGCGCTAGCATGCATCTCACACAAGGCTCTGGGGGCTGATGGACAGGCTTGCAAGGAGTTCGCCCTCAACAACAGCATTAAGCAGACAAACGTCATGGACGAAGAAGTCGAAACCCCACCCTCCATCTCCATCGACAAGTTAAGACTTTTTTTATGCCTCCGCCGGCGATAGCCAGGCCGGAGGCATTATGGATCCGGGTTGTCCGTCCGTACGTACGTACGGCTGTCCGTACGTCCGTACGATGTTTGTTAACGCGATATCTGAGGATCGCCTGGACGGAATTTCATCAAATTTGCCTCAAACATCGACTTAGACTCAAGGATGATCTGATTAGATTTTGGTGGTCAAAGGTCAAAGGTCAAGGTCACTGTGACCTCTCGAACGCCATTTTCAAGCTTGTTAACGCGATATCTGAGGAACGCCTGGACGGAATTTCATCAAATTTGCCTCAAACATCGACTTAGACTCAAGGATGATCTGATTAGATTTTGGTGGTCAAAGGTCAAAGGTCAAGGTCACTTTGACCTCTCGAACGCCATTTTCAAGCTTGTTAACGCGATATCTGAGGAACGCCTGGACGGAATTTCATCAAATTTGCCTCAAACATCGACTTAAGGCTGGCTCACACTACAGGATTTTCGGGCCGATTTATGCCCGATTCACCCCTCCCGAGAATCGGAGGAGAAATCTGGCCTGGCAGCTTGCCAAGCTTGGTCGGGCCCAACGTTCGGCACCGATTATCTTGTAGTGTGAGCTGTTTGCAGATCCAATCTTAAGCCTCCCGATCTGCTCAAAGCCTCATCGGGGCCGTCCCGATCATATCAAACATGTTTGATATTTAGGACTGAAAATATGCGCGAATACATCATTCTGCTGCTGCGGGAGACTCCCGTCGTTAATTGACGCGGCTCATTTGATGCGCTGCACTGCAGGCATTATAGGCTACCAAATACCAACAGCACAGAACCACGAGTATTTGGGGGAAAATGTCACTCATTTATATCACAATGAATGACCAATGAATAAAAAGTTGTTATATCGTAGTTTTGAGCCCCTGCCAGTCGGAGGCTGTAATCTCCTACCTGTCTATCGAGCAGTGTGGGGAAAAAAGGCATTGCTGCTGCGGGAAGCAATCCAGTCTATCCAAACTTTTGCCGATCTCATGACATGCAGCAGGGAAATATATTTTGGTAGGCCATGTGTTTGTGTTCTCACTTGTACAGACAATAGAGTTGCGTTGTTTACACGCATGCTAACTACCGTGAGATTCATTTGTTTGGCGAGACGGGCATGAAAATGAGGAAACGAGAGAGAGAGGTGAGGTGGGGGCGGAGCGCTTTGGTCACTGCTGGAACCCCAAAAACCAAACAGGTTCGTATGGCCGGGCATCAAGGTGATTATCCTGCCGATAATCTTAATAATATCCTGTAGTGCGTGGTGCGCCACATTTACAAATCTTGTAGTGTGTGCATGTTTGAGATTCTAGGGAAGATAATCTGGGAAAATTCTCCTGTAGTGCGTGTCACAGCCAGATTTCAAAATCGGGTAAGATTGTCAGAATCCTGTAGTCTGAGCCCAGCTTTAGACTCAAGGATGATCTGATTCGATTTTGGTGGTCAAAGATCAAAGGTCAAGGTCACTGTGACCTCTCGAACGCCATTTTCAAGCTTGTTAACGCGATATCTGAGGAACGCCTGGACGGAATTTCATCAAATTTGCCTCAAACATCGACTTAGACTCAAGGATGATCTGATTAGATTTTGGTGGTCAAAGGTCAAGGTCACTGTGACCTCTCGAACGCCATTTTCAAGCTTGTTAACGCGATATCTCAGGAATGCCTTGGCGGAATTTAATCAAACTTGTCTCAAACATCGACTTGGAGTCAAGGATGAACTGATTAGATTTTGGTGGTCTAAGGTCAAAGGTCAAGGTGAGCTCTCCAACGCCATTTTCAAGCTTGTTAACGCGATATCTCAGGAATGCCTTGACGGAATTTAATCAAACTTGTCTCAAACATCGACTTGGACTCAAGGATGAACTGATTACATTTTGGTGGTCAAAGTTCAAGGTCACTGTGACCTCTCACACACCCAATTTCCAAGCTCTGTAACGCAACATCACAGGAGCGCCTTGACGGAATCTCTTCCAATTTGCCTCAAATGGCGATTTGGACTCCAGAATGAACTACCGTAAATTCCGGACTATAAGACGCACCGGTCTATAAGCCGCAGCACCAAAATTGACTATTTTTTTCTTCTATAAGCCGCACCGGACTATAAGCCGCGGGTGTTTTGATGTTTAATTACCATATGAAAGGGTTCGTGCACAGAGAGGAATGTCGGGAAAGAGATCGCTGTTTGGGGAAGCTCCCATTTATTAACATTTCAACAAAACAAAACAAAAGTCAGGTCACTAATCCCCAGACAAAATCACACAACAATAGGCTATATGTGCAGCAAACCTGTAACCAGAGAAGTCAAGTCACTAATCCTCGTCTTCCTCTTCTTCCTGCGTACTGAAACCACCAAAGTCCTCATCTTCAGTGTCGGAAACGAACAGGTTCAGGGTGGCTTCGTCAACCACTCTCCTCTCTCCTTCATTGTCACTCAAAACCAACGAACTCCTCTTCATCACTGTCGGCATCGAACAGCCTCTGAAGCCTCTGACGGCCCTCAGCGCCAGCTGTGGCGGCGTCATTCTCTTCATCCCGCAGCAGTCCAGCGTTTTGGAACCCGTTGGTGATTGTGGATGTTTTCACACTCCTATAATATTCCGTGATCTTCCTTTGTGTGAATTCGCCGAAGTTTGTGATTTTCTCCTGGTAGTCGGGAGGGAGTTGTTCAGTAGTTCTCCCCCGGACGGACAGTCCCTTTCGTCTCATGAATCGAAAGCACCAAGATGGCCCACCTCTGAAATGTTCAATTTTCATCTCGGTGGCGACTGTTTTGGCCTTCTGTCGGATCTGCACCGTGGAAACGCCTCGGCCGTCTGCTCTCTGGGTCAACACCCAGTCCTCAAGGAAATCTTCAAGTTCCGGCCATCTGCTTTTGTGGCCTCTGAAGGACTTTTTTGTCTTCTTACACTGAGACAGTTCCTCCTGCTGCACCGTCCAACGCCTCACCATTGACTCATCGATGCCCAGGTTACGCGCGGCTGCTCTGTTCCCCTCTTTTAGTGCGAGTTCGACTGCTTTCAGCTTGAAAGCTGCTTCGTGTGAATTTCTGCGTACCTTCCCCATGGTAAGTGAGAGAGAGACTGCTCGTCTTGTTGTGATTCCGGGCTGATGAACTTTGCTTACCGTAATTACCATATGTAAGGGTTCACGCACAGAGGGGATTGTTGGCTGTTTGAGGAAGCTCCCATTTACCGTATTACCATAACATTTCAACAAAACAACATAACACAACACCTTTGTTTATTTCGACAGTGCACACAGTGTCCGCGGTGTGGTGAAAAGAGGGCAACAGAGGAAATTAAAACAGAAGTGGATTTATAGGTAGAAAGAGTGCTAAAAAAGAGAGATTTTATTTGTATTTGAAATTTTTTTTCTGAAAAAATCCATAGATAAGCCGCACCGTTATATAAGCCGCAGGGGCCAAAAAACGGGAAAAAAGCCGCGGCTTATAGTCCGGAATTTACGGTAATGGCGGAGGCATAAGTCCGCGTTGCGGTCGTTCTAGTTTTTAAGATTATTTTTTTATTATAATTTTTGCCTTTATTTAGATAGGACAGGGCAGTAGGCAGACAGGAAAGGTGGGGAGAGATAGAGGGGATGACATGCGGCATAGGATCTCGAGTCGGATTCGAACCCGCGTCGGCCGCGCGAAGGACCGAGCCTAATTGTAATATTCGTATATTCTAATATAGAATATTCTTTGACAGCCCTAGTGTGTGTGTGCGTGCGTGGGAAGGGGGCGCTCATGTGTATGTAGCGCACATCCACGTGTGTGTGTGTGTGTGTGTGTGTGTGTGTGTGTGTGTGTGTGTGTAGAAGCCGTTTCAAACTCATGACTGTAAGAGAGAGTGAACGTTGCTGCCAAGAGGCTGTCGACCAGCCCCCAAGAACTTACTCTCTCAATGTTTGATCACAAGCCCTCTCTCTCTGCTCTGATCTACAGGCTCCCTGTGTGTGTGTGTGTGTGTGTGTGTGTGTGTGTGTGTGTGTGTGTGTGTGTGTGTGTGTGTGTGTGTGTGTGTATGTATGTGTACACGTACCACTGAATCTGTGTATGGATAGAGACTGAGCTCTGCTGTCAGTAGAAGCGGTCTGCCAGCAGAATCCCTAGACTGGCTCTCAGAGTGCTCTCTTTACTCTGACATCTCCACAGCGAGCAGACTGGGACTGTGTGTCTGCAAACACACAATCTGTGCATGTTTTTACTCGTTTTTGCTGCACTTAGTTGCTGCTAGGGCTGGCACGGATCAGAAAACCCACGGATCGGATTGCGTGATGGATTTTGAGCCATGGATTTTTAAATACTATTATACTTCTCTAACCATTTTGTTGCCCTGCACAGCTCAAAAATATTTTTTTCTCATAAGTGACACAATTTATGCTTTTACTCTGAAGGCAGAACAACCCAACTTCTTGTTTCAGCGTGGCGCTGCTATGCCTAACTTCCTGGCTGTTACTTGCTAACCTGCAGTCACTTGACTAGACCCTGGTGAGTCTGGAAACATAACGTTGATGCTACGTTAAGCTACTCGGTGGCCCCACGTGTTGTTTTGTTGTTATGTGTCCTAAAGGCAACATTTCACTGTCCGGTGATAATGTGTTCGTGAAACGTGTGTGTGTGTATTGTGGCTCTCGGGGTCCGCGGACCATGGATGTTCCGAACCGCGTTCCAAACCGTGGGGGCTGTTCCGTATGGGGTCACGGATTATCCGTGATCCGTGCCAGCCCTAGTTGCTGCACACATGTGAATGTGTGTGAGGCCATATCAAATAAAGGACTACAGTAAATGATGTGCTTATGCCCTGCCCATCCCATACTAGGAAGCCGCGCTCATTTCTAGCTTTGCGTGCTTATTTATAGAACACGCTCGGAGTTGAGCGATTCTGCATCATGCGTGGAACCCCTCATTATACCGCTTTATTATAGTAGTGAGATCAAATGTAAAACTGTCAAACTGTATCCACCTTATTTTTGTGAGGCTCCCGCTGTAAAATAATTCTGGGCGCAATATCCGGTCTAGAACGTGAGCAGCTGTGTTTACGCTGGCTTGACGCCGCATGGATAGTACTCTGCACTGCAGCCCATGACTGCAGCGCAGCGCGTGCCTCCTCGCATCGCATTTCCTTGTCGAACTCCGACGTTAAAAGTTTGCTCGTCACACAATAACACTCGTTTTGGGAATGTAGCCTAATGATGTCATCTATCACATCTGCTAACCTGTTGCTCGTTGAACAAGTCGGCATTTATCAGCTCAGCTGCACCGTTTACAGACGGGTACATTAGACGGGCTGTGTTGTGTCAAGCTAGACGTAACGGGGGAAGAGGACAGCAGAAGGAAGCAGCACCCATGGTGCATCATGGCCGCCAGAAATAAGGTGGATACAGTTCATATGTATACAAGAGATGAGATGGATCGCTAACTCCCTGTGTGAGCCACAGGCTAAATAGGAAAAGGCGGAGTTTTGTGCTGATTGGTTGATTGGTTCACAGACTGATCTCAGAGACACAGTCTGGTTGCATTATGGGCAGTAAGTCCACACTCAGAACACTTCACATAGCTAACCCTGCAGGGCCACATCATCTCAGCAAGTGGATAAACAACTCTCCAATCAACACTCTCACGCTGTGTGGAGTGGCTGTTCAAAGCTGTCAAAAGTGTTAAATTGGGACACTTGGAAACACTGGCGTAGTGTTGGTTTTTCACCACTAGAAGTACACTACCCGCGCTCGATGACTCTGGGGACGATGCGCCATGGGCACAACATGTTATGTGATTTATCACTGATAATATCACAATGCGTAAGTAGTAGAGATGCGCCGGTCAGGGTTTTTTAAGGCCCGCACCAACCCAACCCATCATTGGAGCCAGCCCGGCCCGCAGCAGAGCTCTCCAAGGTGTGCAAAGTAACTCTGTCTCTCCCCCCCCCCCCCCCTCTCTCTTTCTCTCTCTCACACACACAGACACTCACATGCGTGCGCGACAACAGTTGTACTGCTCTGGATGCGTTGCACGGCTCCTTTCATGTCGTTGATTTCTTTCTGCTTCGTCGGCGTTACAAACTCAGCTATTATCGGTCTTTCTTCAATGAATCCAAGGTCTTCAAATGGAGGTAGCAGGTAGAGAGGTAGGCTACAGAAACGGTTCTTATTCTTCCCCATTTCTTTTCATTACCTCATGCGCTCTCAATTGGTCACGTAGCCTACTCACGTTGCGGTAAAGTTGACAAATAGATCACAGTCGAGTCCACAACAGAAAATCTGCAGTGGCATTAGTTTTATGGACACTTCAAATAATAATTACAGCGAATACTCCTTCCAAAATGTTTGTTTTGAGAGCACGGCTACCTCATTGAAGCGTTTCTTTACTCCATGTAGGCTATAGAGTGCAGCAGGTGCAGACGGCTTCAGAGTCGCCTTGTCTTGTCTGATTGTGTGTAGGCCTACGTGTGTGTGAGAGAGAGTTCATGTCTTAATAAAGGGTTACTCTGCGTGTTTCACTGCTCTAAATCATTTAATAATGTTGCTTTGTCACGTTCTGAGCCTGCCCCGCCCGCACCCGCGATATTTTCATAATTTGCCAACCCAGACCGCCTGCGGGGCGGGTCAGCCCGCGGGACCCGGCGGGTTCTGGGTGACCCCGCGCATCACTAGAAAGTAGGGTTGTTTTAATTGTCGATCTCCACTGGAAGCTGTTATCTTTCTACAGCGAAGTGGAAAACTTTGTTTCTCAACTTCTGCATTTTAAATGTCTTCCTGTAACACCGTCTCCTTTTGTCTTCTCGCTCTATGTTGTTATCTCACCCCTCCTTCCTCTCACCTTGCTTTTGCTAGTCATTGTTTTTCACCAATTCTATACCACACTGATGCACTGTGTGTGTGTGTGTGTGTGTGTGTGTGTGTGTGTGTGTGTGTGTGTGTGTGTGTGTGTGTGTGTGTGTGTGTGTGTGTGTGTGTGTGTGTGTGTGTGTGTGTGTGAAATCATATTTTACACCCCGCACCTTATTTCCAGCTTAAAATATGATGTTTTACTCACCCAGAGAACTTTGGTTTCATTCTGATCGCCTAGACGATATTCAGGTCCGAGTAGAGACCTGGAACAGGCGAAAACGGGCGAAAACAGGGCATACGTAGTACACACTGTAAATAACGTCGTATTTTCTGCAATGTAGCGGTTCATATCCTCATAATATCTCGTCCATAAATGAACGTGAATCCGTCTAGTCTCCTCCGGGCTGCCTCGGGCAGCTTCCGGCGGCAGCCTCGGTTTCCTCATCCGGGGTCTGTGAATCCAACAGAGGCAGATTCCTCCTCTGTTCTCGGCCGTGCAGCGCTTGTCCGTCCCTGGCCTGTTGTTCCTCTCTCTCTCCTCGTCCGCTCTTCAGTTTCGATTAGCTCTTCATCCGTTGTTGTAAACAAGTCGATAGTCGCCGGGGGAAATGGCCTCGTGCACGGTGATTCCTGGTAGACAATAGCCAGGTAGACAAAGGGGTCAGCAGGAAACTCACGAGACTTTAGCGGGACTTGGGGCGAGAGTTGGAGTCACACTCTGCTGACGAAAAAATCAAGATGGTGACGGCCAACGTTTGAAATTGAATGGGATAGCTACGCCCATTGCTCAGGAACACTGTTAACTATATTCATGGCAGCAGCGAGACTCACTCTCTGGGTATCAAGGTTCACGATTTCAACAGTTTAACCTCAATAAGACCTTAACCAGAGTATTGCCAATGGCCAGGCTACCCCCTGCATGTAATCGTGTTCATATTCCACTGGCACATTCATGCTATAGCCACATCCCTCGTGTGCATGTCCACTTATGTGACGAGCGTAATCTAGATACGTGTGATTTAATTAGTTGTAGTGGCAGTCGGGGAAGCTAATTGGATTTACACAGTATCGCTGCTGCCAAGCCCCGCAGGCCCTTAACAACAAGCTGTCTCTTTTAACACGGACTACATTTCCCATGCAGGCGTGAGAGAAGGATCGTCTGGCTAAATAGTGGCAAATTTGGCAACTGTTTACACGCGTGGTGGTGGTGTTAATCTATGTAGGCCTAACAGGTATTTTAGGATTGACATTGAAACGCCGTGAACTGGAATTGCACCTTCTCCATAACTATAATCTCTAGGCATCTCTGTAGCTGTACTGTGTGAATGAGATGGATTCTAGGCATGTCTGCACCTGTACTGTGTGAATGAGATGCAAGAGCGCTTTTCTGATTCAAAGCCAGTTGAAGGTTTACATGATTGCGGTGGGATCATCTGATGAGCAAGTGGGTTTATCTTGAAGCTGCATTCAGCTATGTTTTTGTGTTAAAATAAGTGTTACATGGCTCTATATTCTGACAGCAATCCCTGAAATAGAGTGTTTGGTCAGTAACTTGGAACCCCCAACCCCCCGCTGTCCTCTATCTCTCTCCTGACAATCCAAATGGTCTGTTGAATTACATCAAATCCTGCCAACTTACATAGAAGGGCACTCGGAGAGCGCAGACCTCCGCCAAGGCGATTACTGGCTATTATTGCTTGTTGGTGCTATCTATCTATCTATCTATCATCTATCATCTATCATCTATCTATCTATCATCTATCTATCTATATATCTATCTATCTATCATCTATCATCTATCATCTATCTATCTATCATCTATCTATCTATCTATCTATCTATCTATCTATCTATCTATCTATCTATCTATCTATCTATCTATCGATCTTTGCATGAGTTGGATCCAGATCTGATCCAAAAATGTATGTGTTCTATCTGTGCACGTGTGTGAGTGTCTGTGTACATGTGCGCATGCGCATGTGTGTACATGTGCACATGCGTGTGTGTCTGTGTGTGTGTGTGTGTGTGTGTGTGTGTGTGTGTGTCTGTGTGTGTACATGTGTGTGTGTACATGTGCATGTGTGTGTGTGTGTGTGTGTGTGTGTGTGTGTGTACTGTAGGCTACATGTGCGTGTGTACATGCGTGTGCATGTGTGTGTGTACATGTGCGCTGAGGGGTTAGTTTTCTGACTCGTCTCCCCCAATTCATTTCCTCCTCCCATCTCTCCTTCTGTCCGTTCTCCTCAGGTCAAACAGTGCTGACAGGGCATCCGTCCATCTGTCCACCTGTCCAAACCTCTGTGTCAGCATCTCTCTCTCTCTCTCTCTCTCTCTCTCTCTCCCTCTCTCCCTCTCTCTCTCTCCCTCTCCCTCTCTCTCTCTCTATCCCCCCCCCCTCTCTCTCTCTCTCTCTCTCTCCCCCGCCCCCTCTCTCTCTCTCTCTCTCTCCCTCTCTCCCTCTCTCTCTCTCTCGTTCATCCTTGATTAGGTTTACTGAGGGATGAGCTGTGTCACACACACAGGGCAGATAACAGGATGAAATAGCACATTTGCCTCAGCTTAAGTCAGACTTGAAGGACTGCAGAGTTTTCCGGAGATGGTCACTTTTCCTTGGTCACCCATGTGTCCCCGGTAGCAGACACTCTGTTGAGTGATAGTAGGCTCCATGCTAACACTTTAGCATACACTATGTTGAGTGATAGTAGACTAGGCTGCATGCTAACACTGTAGCATACACTCTGTTGAGTGATAGCAGGCCAGAAGCTAACATGTTAGTATAGAGTAGGCCAGTGGTTCTCAACCTTTTAGAGCCGCGACCCCCCAAAAACCCGCTGGCTGGGGTTTGCGACCCGCCTGCTCCTCCCACCACTGCTCAACTCAACCAAGCTCCACTCCATATTCAACCACTTTATTGCAGGAGTTAGCTAGCTAGCTAGCTAGCTATCAAATGTGCCACTGTCTGCGCAGGATGAGACGACTTCCCAGTGCGTACGCATTCACACGGGAGCGTACCTATGTTCCCCAGGTCCTATCTTCCCCGGGTCCTATGTTCCCCGTTTTTGTGGGACCGGGGAACATAGAACCCTTTCTATGAAAAAGGGTCCTATGTTCCCCGCTTTTCCCAAATAGGGTCCTATGTTCCCCGCTATGTTCCCTGGTCCGATGTTTCTCCCGAAATGCCAAAAAAATTACCTAGTCGGCAGGCCCTTTCCAAATGTGGTGCCGCGTCGATGTGCCGACAGGCCACAATGCCGATAGCCCACAAGCAGAACCAGCTCATGAGCGAGGCGGCGTGCAGCGTGTCGGTGGACCGCTGCCTGGAACCTCCCCCAGACCCTAACCCAAAACCTAACCTCTCCCACCCCTCACGCCTAAACCTAAGGTCGGCATTGCGGATAGACACCCCAAATGTTACGGAGAGTGTTGTCTTTTGATTGAATCACGCGAGCATATGAGGTAGGCTGTTTTTGGCATTTCGGGAGACACATCGGACCAGGGAACATAGCGGGGGAACATAGGACCCTATTTGGGAAAAGCGGAGAACATAGGACCCTTTTTCATAGAAAGGGTTCTATGTTCCTCGGTCCCACAAAAACGGGGAACATAGGACCCGGGGAACATAGGGATGACCCCAAATCGTATGGGAGATTTAATCATCATGACAGATTTATTTTTATTTTTTATATCTATAAAATAATCTCACGACCCCCGGGGGGTCCCGACCTAGGCTATATGTTGATTGAAAGACAGCAGACTCGCAATAGTGCCTCCCCTGGTCGGTCGGGGCGCTGTGTTCGGGGCAGAAGGGAACTGGTGGGAATTGCGTGATCTTCCCACGTGCTACGTCCTGCCGGTGAAGCTCCCCACTGTCAGGTGAAAAGAAGCGGCTGGTAACTGCCCGTGTATCAGATGAAGCATGGTGCTAGTCTACGGCTCTCCCCAGATCAGCAGAGGGTGGAGCAGCGACCGGGGCAGCAGGGAAGAAAATTGGACAAGTATGATTGGTGAGAAAATGGGGGGAAATTGAGGGGGTGGGGGGGGGGCGATACAGTAGACTCAAAGTTAATGATTCCTTTAATTGGTCCAATTTGAGAAAAATCACCAAAGTTTGTTTAGCGACTTACATTTTTATGCCCTGTAGACTCTGTAAACGAGGACTGGCCGTGACGTCCATTTTTCTTTGCGCGCCATTTACCCGCAAGTAGTTTTTCCTCTGTATCTGCTGAACTGACTCTGTATATATCTGCTGAACTGATTGAAAAATGATGTGTACCACCTACGCTTTAACGGCCAAGGAATACAATTAGTGATCAGAACAACATGATCAACTGTTCAGATCATCATGTGATGGCAAATTCAATTACAATGTATGAGGAAATACAAGGACCTGAGAACATTGTCATTATTACTATGCTAATCAGGCATATGAAAAGATGGCCGTTCTCACCCATTGTTTATAGCCCTTCATCACAGGCATGTCTAAAAGGGGTTTACATCATAAACAGTACATACGACAATACATATACACATAGCCTACATCTAATAGCAGGGGTCCCCAATTACTTTTCACCAAGGGCCACATTTTGCTGTCCTAGGGCTGGGGGCTGAACGGCGCCGGCACCCTTTGGCACGCCGGCGACTGAAACATTTTGGGCATTTGAAGCCAGATTTAGAGGAATAACTCATTTCAAATGAACAGTTGTGATGTCATTATTATTCAGTATTGACCACCAATATTTGATCCTTTTCTCACTCACTCCTATGTCACCACCTGCTCTCCCTGCAGGGCTTGAAATTAACTTTTTTGGTCCTAGAATGTGCATGGCTTTATTTCCCATCTTTATGCAGTACAAACTGTGCTAGAGCCCTCAAATGCTAATAGCTTAGCGCAAACAATGGCAGTCAATGGGATATTAGCCTATTTCGGTTCAGTCGCCCAAAATGCACATTCAAACAGCGCCATAAACACTCACATGTACATGTTGTGACTCGTGTACTCACACCACGTGACGAAATAATAATCCAAAGTTACGTCAAACGGTCATTTTCGTAGTAAATCCAGACCGAGAACAAAACAAAGAGTAATCGAACTAAGAGGAGTGTATAACTGTAGTCACTTCCTTGTTTGCCATGTGGCGCATGCGCTGTGTGCAGTCATCAGCAGTGCGCTCACTGCGCTGTAGTTCGCATCCCAGTGTGTTCAAAGTCTGTATTTCAACCAGAAGTCACATGTAACGTTCTTGTGAACCCCCCCAAACCACCATCTTCCCTCTCTCTCTCTCCTCCTCTCATCCTGCTCTGGGGTTTTAGCAGATGAGCAGAGAGGAATGTGCTACACTCCATATCTAAATATTTAAGCCGTCCACTCCTCTCTCTCTCTTCACCCTTCTCACTCTCTTCATCACTCCCTTCCATTATGCATCTGATGTTGCCAAGACCCAGACCCCTGGTGTGTGTGTGTGTGTGTGTGTGTGCGTGTGTGTGTGTGTGTGTGTGTGTGTGTGTGTGTGTGTGTGTGCATGCGTGTGCGTGCGTGTGTGTGTGCGTGTGTGTGTCTGTGTGTGTGTCTGTGTGTGTGTGTGTGTGTGTGTGTGTGTGTGTCTGTGTGTGTGTCTGTGTGTGTGTGTGTCTGTGTGCGTGCGTGCGTGTGTGTGTGTGTCTGTGTGTGTGTGTGTGTGTGTGTGTCTGTGTGTGCGTGTGTGCGTGTGTGTCTGTGTGTGTGTGTGTGTGTGTGTGTGTGTGTGTGTGTGCGTGCGTGTGTGTGTGCGTGTGCGTGTGCGTGTCTGTGTGTGTGTCTGTGTGTGTGTGTGTGTGTGTGTGTGTGTGTCTGTGTGTGTGTCTGTGTGTGTGTGTGTCTGTGTGTGCGTGCGTGTGTGTGTGTGTGTCTGTGTGTGTGTGTGTGTGTGTGTGTGTGTCTGTGTGTGCGTGTGTGCGTGTGTGTGTGTGTGTGTGCATGCGTGCACGTCGTGCGCGTGCATGCAGAGTGCTGACACCAGTGAAACCACAATGAATGCAGATTGGCTGGCCACAGTGCTCTCCATTCCCCTGCCTGCCTGCCTGCCTCTCTGACTGCATGGTGTTTTTTAGACGGGCATTTTTGACTGATAATATCACAAACAATGGACCCCCACTAACCCTGTGTGCCTGCCTGCTTTCCCTGCCTTGCCCATGATAGATATACAGTACTACTAGGCCATATTGTGAGGATGTAGTGAAGGGTAGGCTATTAACCCAGCTTATACCATGGTCTGGGTGAATACTCGATTCTGATTGGCTGCAAGGTGTCCATTAAAAAGTGATATTGTACAGTGATAATGGACACCTAGCTAAATGGTCTGTTCACCCTTCATATCAATGCGCCATAGTTTCATCAGTGTTATCAGGAGAGCAGTTTGAGCTCTATACCCCCGTTAAGGGTTAATATGACAATTTTGGACGTTGAGAAAAAAATTGACTCGGTCAAAGTAAGTATTTAAATCACCCCTGTGTGCTCAGTTTATCAAAAATAACTCTTATTTACAATTTTGATTTTCGTTTCGGACATTTCTAACCTCGCGTCACCAGGCTCTTCTCGGTGACAAAGGAGATTTCCCTTGGCTCGTGCACGAGCGGGGACGAGCCCGGCCTTTGACACAGAGAGAGAGAGAGAGAGAGAGAGAGAGAGAGAGAGAGAGAGAGAGAGAGAGAGAGAGAGAGAGAGAGAGAGAGAGAGAGAGAGAGAGAGAGAGAGAGAGAGAGAGAGAGAGAGAGAGAGAGAGAGAGAGAGAGAGAGAGAGAGAGAGAGCTCTGCATGTCACCACATACAGCACCCGCTGCTCTGTGTTACTTCCTGAAACTCTTCGCTCTTAAATGTTAATATACTTGGCCAATACGTATCTATCATACAAAATAAAGCAAGCTGCCAAACGGTAATCTCTTCATTTAATGTAGAACGCAAAACATCGTTAAACCCGCATTCCTGTGATAAAGTTAACGTTTGAGTCGGCTTTAAAACGGAGGGTGGTGGAATAGTGGGAGGGACTATTTTATTTCGTGGAAGACTGATTTACAGTATGAATAACAGACATTTAGCCATTTAGATTGCTTTATTTATTACACATGGAAATATAAATGACTGGTCTTATTGTTTTGTTGGCAAGTGACCATGGTATAAGCGGGTTAATGCACTTCGAGGTGTACATTATCACTTTTTAAGGGACTTCGCGGAGGCAACCATCCTCGGCTTCGCCTCGGACGGTTCACGCCTCTCGCGTCGTCCCTTAAAAAGTGATAATGTACACCTCGTCGTACATTAACCCTTACTAAACTCAGCTGACCCACCTCTTTATCTGCAGAATAGACTTTACTCACCTTTTTAGGCTGCCGTGTAAATCCCTCCAAGATTAATTTGTTGTTGAGTATTTATTCATAGTTTTTATTCGTCTCAAATGGATGTAAGTTTGTTATATGAGGATAGGATAGATGATGCATCAATGACGGTGACATAATGGGCCTAATTAATGATCAATATATTAGAATGATCTCAGCTCTCTGCCTCCCTGGTTGAACCGCTATGGAGAATAATGCTGTAACACTCTGCTGGCCGTAAAGAAGTAAATACTCATGTTGTGTGATGCCATGGCGACTCATTTGCATACAAGAAAGAGGATTATGAGATTAAAATGGCAACTAAGGTGAAGATATAATAGTTAGAGTTAGAGAGTGAAATGGCTCACTTTCTGTTGCCCTGGTTCAATTTGGACCATGAATGAAAATATACTTGGAAGGTGTACCCATCTTCTTTACTGCTTTACTCATGATAACTCACTAGCATTGCTCCTCGTCCCCTTTGAATGTTGAATGACGTACAGAGTGATCCTAATGGACTTTCTATAGTGTTTTACCATCTCTGGCTTACTTCAACACTTGGGTGTGATTTTTCAATAAAGGCCAATATCTGTCTAACCGTGTTGTGTTTATCCATGGTACGTTTGGTTTATCAGCCTGTGATCCTGCCTGTTTCTCTGTGTCTACTGCATGTCTGCCTCCATGCAATACTAGTTCCCTGCCTTTATTATTATATCTGTCTCCTTCCCTGTCTGTCTCCCCCCCCCACTCTGTCTCTCCCTCTCCTCCCCTCTCATATTTTCTATCCACACAGCTGTCATATGAGATACACCATGAGGCCCCCCATGTGGGCCTTGGGCATCTCTCTCTCTCTCTTCTCATTCTCCTTCTTCTACTTCTTCATCTCCTCCTCATCCTCCTTCTCATCCTCCTCCTTCGTCTTCTTCTTCTTCTTCTTCTTCTATCAGGTAATAGGTGTATTGATCTCTGGCCACCTCTGTTGCTGGGTGACAGACAGACCGCTGGGGATTAAGTGGTCAATCTGCATTATTGACAGCCTCGCTCTCTTTATAGCTCCTCCCGTGTGTGTGTGTGTGCGTGTGTGCTGTGTGTGTGTGTGTGTGTGTGTGTGTGTGTGCTGTGTGTGTGTGCGTGTGTGTGTGTGTGTGTGTGTGTGTGTGTGTGTGTGTGTGTGCTGTGTGTGTGTGTGTGTGTGTGTGTGTGTGTGTGCGTGTGTGTGTGTGTGTGCGTGCGTGTGTGCGTGAGTGTGTGTGTGTGTGTGTGTGTGTGTAGTCATACATGTCTTCATCTTTGTGCAGATGCATTTGCAGGGTGATGTTTGTGTGTGCCACTGACAAAATGATGCTTTCCAGCTCTGTGAAGCAAAGCCGGGGTATTTTTAGCCGAGGCCGAACGCAGCGGGCCGGCTCCCCGGCACTCTGATTGATCAGAGAGGCAATAGGCATCGGGCGATTTCCATTCCAGCTAATGAGAATCGGGCGCTTACCTCAGCGCCGACGGTCCGAGGCAATTTGGGGAAGCGGCGGATGGGAGCTCTTTGCGGGCAAAGGCGGCAGTTTCCACTGGGGACCTCTCTTTCCCAGCAGCAGCGGCTTATCTTGTCTCCTTGTTTACAATGGAAAGGACAGGCTGATGACAGCGCCCGGGCCTGAGCATGTGCTCAGAGCGCCAGGCCTCCCAAGATTAAAATAAATACATCAAAATAAAAGTTATAAAAATACAAATAAACATTTCAACTCCAGTGAAAGAGCATTGTGGCTTCAAAGAGGTTTTCAATACTCGTTCAATGCTGTTTGGCGGACGCATACGTGGCCCTTAGTGTGTGACGCATTTTAAAATCAGAGAACTCACAGAATCACAGAACTACGTGGTCCAAACAACAAGATCTTATTTAAAAAATTGGTAGCAAAATAGCAACGTTTTTGGACAAACATTGCTCTGTTACAATTTCGGCTCCAGAATTGTAAAATGGTAACATACGTTTATACAGGCGTGGGTGTGGTTCCCGGAGATTTTAGGTTTTCTAACCTCTCCGAGAACCTAACTCTCCACAGACCCTAACCCTAAATCTACAATCTCCGGAAACCACGCCCACCCCTGTATGAATGTACGTTACCGTTTTACAATTTTGGAGCCGAAATTGTAACATTGCAACGTTGGTCCAAAACGTTGCTATTTTACAATTGTCTGTGAGACTGTGGGTCCATTATTGATGTGATTTGGAGCAATTTTGCCATGGTGTCACTGCGTGACATCTATGTGGAGAAGACTTCTCACCAGTGACCATACATACCCACACCAGAATTTAATTTGGGGAATTCTGGTGAATCTAAAGTGTATCAATTATTAGGTGGACAACACTCTTTCCTGTTGCAGCCTCTCTTTGTCATTGAAGCTGAGAAGATGGGTGCATTTTTTTTTTACATTGAATCTCTCCTATTGCAGCCACAACATGGATACACTGTATCCTCCTTATTAACATGAGACATTATGCACAATACTGTGGGCATAAAAGCACTAAGTGATCTATTATGACTACATACATACATGGGCTACAATGAAGCTTGCCAGGGCCCGGCTGCGCCGCCGTGCCATCTATGAATAGGAAATGTCATCTGTGCGTTTAGCATTTCAATGCAGCACATTGTGTGTGTGGGCCAAACACAGCCAAGAAATGAGATGCCCGACAGGCTCATAGTCTTATTTGTGTTAGAGAACGTTATGGAGGTTTGCAAGCTGCAGATATCAAGTCCTCAATGCTGGTCGGGTCTTAAAGGAACACTCTGCCCATTTTCAACCAGCTTTGTATCATTAGAACATCAGTAGTATATCAGAAAACTGTAAACGGTTTTGAAGTCTGTCATTTAATTTGACAGTTATTGAGTGTTAAAGTGTGGACCAGTGACATCACTGGTCCACACTCACTCAAATGAATAACTCATTAACTCAAATCAACTCTCAATAACTGTCAAACTATTCATTATTCATCTAGTTTGACAGTTATTGAGAGTTGATTTGAGTTAATGAGTTATTCATTTGAGTTAGTGGGCACACTTTAATACTCAATAACTGTCAAATTAAATGACAGACTTCAAAACCGTTTACAGTTTTCTGATATACTACTGATGTTCTAATGATACAAAGCTGGTTGAAAATGGGCGGAGTGTTCCTTTAAGGGCAGCAAGGTGACAGGACCAGTGTGGGGACGACGATCCTGGTTTGACCTCATTCCAGAACCAAAGGTGTTTGCAGGGTCAACAAAGAAGTGACTTAGTTTATGTGATATGAATGATATCTTTGGGGAGATTTGTTCAATGTTTGGTGGCCGTTTGCCGTGTTTGTGTGCTTTCTAGTTTGTGTCTGCCATGGCCTCATCTCGGATATTTTTGTTGTTGAATCTCACAGCATCATGTGGAAGTCAAGATGCACTCTCTATAATTGCTCTTCCCAAATAAAAGTCATCTCTACGTATAAGTCCAATTGGCATGTCATGAGGTTGAAATTATAGGCATCTTTCCTGTCAGAGATGCCTCAAAAATATTGAAAGAGAGAAGATTTATCTGGCCATTACTTGGGAAGGCCTACTTACAGTACTGAACTCTCAACTACGACTTTTGATTAATTGCGAGTAATACAAATAAGCAATTGTAGTAATATTCAAATAACAAACAAACACATACGCGTCAGTATGTGTCAGTCATATGATCTAGTTTGTTAAGTTCAGTACACCAGTCTATCAAGGGGAATGGCCTGTGTCAGTCCCATGCTTGTATTGAGTTGGGGCATGTTTTTCAACTGGAATGGTCTCTGTGAGATTCGCAGCTCTCTCAGTAATGCACTGTCTATTGATTTGGGACAAGTCTATCAACTGGCGTGGGTATATGAGAGAGACCCGTCTCTCCTGAGTGGGATGATTATACTATCATTCTCCATTTGGTTCCCCAGGTACTTTATTGTATTGTTTATAGAGCTGCAGCCCGTGTCTGTCAACTGATTTCCTAGTTTGCCAAGTCTGTTGAATGGTCCCGGTGCGGTGTAATACATCATCTATTGACCTGGGACATGTCTATCAACTGGATATGTCGATGTCTCTGGAGGGAGGGTTATTTATCACACTGTTTTCCTCTCTTCTCTGCAACGACCACAACTCCCATTGGATTTCATTGATCAGGGCCTGGGGGATGGCTGCTACGCAAACACACACATGATACACACATGATGTATACAGGCTGCTACATAAACACACACATGATACACACATGATGTATACAGGCTGCTACACAAACACACACATGATACACACATGATGTATACAGGCTGCTACATAAACACACACATGATACACACATGATGTATACAGGCTGCTACATAAACACACACATGATACACACATGATGTATACAGGCTGCTACATAAACACACACATGATACACACATGATGTATACAGGCTGCTACGCAAACACACACATGATACACACATGATGTATACAGGCTGCTACATAAACACACACATGATACACACATGATGTATACAGGCTGCTACGCAAACACACACATGATGTATACAGGCTGCTACACAAACACACACATGATACACACATGATGTATACAGGCTGCTACATAAACACACACATGATACACACATGATGTATACAGGCTGCTACGCAAACACACACATGATACACACATGATGTATACATCCAATAGCAGCAGTCCATGCTCCATCTTAAGGCTGGAGGGTTCGTTCTTGTGTGATTCTAAGAGGTGTACAGATGAAATAAATCGTTCTTTTCTCTTTGTTTGGTCTCAAAATGCATGCCCATGCATGAGCTGCATGTAGCTTTCAAATGAGCCTCTTCTTCTACTAACGCTACTGCTGCATTCTCAGTGGCACCACTTACGTGATGTCATCAGTGATCTTCTTCTTCTGTGGTGTTCAATGGCAGTTGGCATCCTTTGTGTTGGATTATTTACGGCCTTCTTCTGGATCCATCCATCTTCTCTTCTTCTTTGGTGTTTTATACTCTTCCTCTTCTCACCCAGACACAGTTGTCTGAGTTTGCCCAAACGCATCCCTCAGCGCTTCATCTATCTCTGCTTCAGATACGCCCACCTCATCCAGTGACCCCTTAACAGCGCCAAGCCCGATCTCGTTCCTCTCCGTCTTCCCACTCAAACCAGCAGCACATCTTATAACCACAGCAATGAAGCTCGTGAATTGCTTCTTGTCCATGCAGATCATCACGTTACTCTGACTAGGTCCGTCCTCCTTCCTCTCCGTCTGTCTGTCAGTCACGATTGTGGGAGCCCGCAGAGCGGGCCATTGCCATAACTGCAGCCATGGCGCATCTTTAGAGTCTCCATCTTAGGATATTTTCATGGACATTCGGGATGCCAATTTATTTGTTTCAACCCAGCTGATGGAAACACACCTAAATTGCTTCATTTTTATTTATTTGTTTATTTTTTATTGAATTGTATTTATTTATTTGCAGCGTTTTCAAAAGCTTGCATGAAATCCACTTGACAGTTGCATGCGAACATATGATGGACTACAGAGGGATAAGTTGTGCGAGAACGAAGTCTCTCTAGCGGATAAAGACAATTCTTTGATTTGTTACTTTGTTACTGTTATTTGCGCTGTTTATTTTTTTCAAACCACGGACAATTTTTCCGAAATTCGCTTCCGACGTGTACACATCTGTGGCTGTGATTGACAGGTGGGTCAAAACTCGCATCGCAATTTCGTGCCGTATATTCGCATCGCTCTTGATGTGTAAGGACCTTAAGTAAATAAGTAAAGTGTATTTGTATAGCCCTAATTTACAAGCATGTCTCAGAGGGCTGCACAGAAAATATGTCTAGCTAAATCTTTGGATTAAATTTTGGATTGATGAGGTCATGTCATGAATGACAGTGAGGTCAAGGGAGGCGGGGCCTTGGGGCAAGAGGAGGGCATTTCTGTCCCTCTTTGTGATGGAATCTAGCCTCTTTCACCAGATTGCTTGGAGCACTGAAGATACAAAGGAAGATGGTACTTCATTGTGAACTGCTACTCTGAATATGCTGTGCTGGACACAAAGGAACATGGTCATCCATTGACACATGGCCACTCAGTGAAGAGTGAGTGATTTATCATTACAGACTTTTAGGACAGAGACAGATAGACAGCCAGCACGAAAAATAAAGAAGGGCAAATGAGCTGTCAGGTAAATGATGAGAAGGAACCAACAAATAAAAAACAGACAAGTCAGGTGTAACCGAGTGACTTGGAGTCCTTGTGAGTCCCGAGTGGTATAGTTGTTGGTTAAACTCACGACCTGTATAAAATATCCATTAACCAGTTCCCGGCAAGGGAGCTAGCTCTCTTGGGGTTGCGGTTAGCGTGTGCACTTTACATGCGGGCGATCGCTGGATCAAATCCCACCTCCACCTTAAGCCCTTATGGGTTGCTGCCACGACTTACAACACATATTAATTTACACTTAATGTGATAGGGTCATCACACTGAGATTGAGCATTCATAAAGCCATCAAAGACAACACACAATATACAGTCCAGTCCCATGTTCCAGTCACATGTTCCAGCAATCAAGCAATCTGCAAAATGAAGGGACAAAAAATATAAAAAGAATTTACAAATATGATAACAAATAAAAATGTGAGCCATGTGATGGACTGATGGGGACCTGTCCAGGGGGGTTCCCAGCCTACTGCCCCAATGCATGCTGGGATAGGACCTGACCAGGGGGGTTCCCAGCCTACTGCCCCAATGCATGCTGGGATAGGCTCCAGCCCACTGAGACTCAGAAAAGGATTGAGCCATCACCTTATGTAGAAGACTAGAGACAGTCTGGCTTGAGAGACTAACAGGAAGTGTCAACACAATCGGAAGTTCTGATTGTGTTTGCACCTCCTGTTAGAGGTCTTCACGGGTCTACTCGGACCCTAGGACCCGGGACCCGTTCCGAGACCCGTACGGGTCCGGGTCCATATTTCTTATGGTCAATTAAGGTCCCCACGGGTCCGGGTCTATTTATCGTTATGTGTAATAAGAGTGGATCCGAGAAGACCCGTGATCAGCGCTGATCTGAGAGAAACGCATCAAAACAGCGCACGTGAGGCTTGTTGTCACAAACTGCAAGTAAATCCATAGAGAAAATAAGTAGCAAAGAGCGTTCCCATCTGCAACGAAAATTACATTACTTCCTCGTTTACATAAAGCGCATGTATTGTGAGCGCATGGGTACACATGCGTCTCAGGCAAACAAGGAAGTGATTTTCGTTGCAGAGAGGTAACCCTCTTGGAACCACTCTTGCTGGTTCCTCTCGCTATGGATTTACTTTGAAAATGACAGTTTCGCGTACTTTGGATTATTTGATGATCGCATGGTGAGTACACAAGTCACAACATGTATGTGATTGTTTCTAGCGCTGTTGTGTGTGTTTTTGGGGGAATGAACGGCGGTAGCATATTAGAGACTGCCACTACTGTACTATCTAACTAGCGTTAACAGTACTAGCAGCCCCCATGTATCACTGTGAAACGCACTTTCTAATGCACGCCACGCACAGTGAAGATGTTGGCGGCGTGTCCCTTCGCATTTAACGTTAGCCAGGGGACTTTTCAGTCATGCATCTGCATGCGTCTCAGATTTCTAATAATATACGGGTCCACACGGGTCCGACATTTATCGGTTCTGAACGGGGCCGGGTCTCAGATTTCTAATAATAGACGGCTCCACTCCGGGTCCGGGCACAAATGTCCCGGGTCCATTAGGGTCCGGGTCCGTGATTTTGGACCCGTGAAGACCTCTACCTCCTGTGACTCATACACCTAGTCTGTCTCATATGTGAGTCAAACTAGGTTTGACCAGGCGAGTCAGACTAGCTTGAGTAGGTAAAACAGTCGGCGTGTTGAACAGGAAGTCGTGACACAGCGGGTCAAGTGGGCGGGGCTACTACATAAGGTGAATTGGACAGCTGGGGGTTCCATCAACTGGGGGTTGAAGTGGGGACTTGACCAATTGAGGGGGGAGCAGGGCGGGACTTTGCATCTTGTCATCAGAAGCCGGTGTTACCAAGTTCAGAATGTGTGTGTTTAGTATTTAGAATGTATGTGTTTAGTATTTAGAATGTATGTGTTTAGTATTTAGAATGTATGTGTTTTGTATTTAGAATGTATGTGTTTAGTATTTAGAATGTATGTGTTTAGTATTTAGAATGTCTGTGTTTAGTATTTAGAATGTATGTGTTTAGTAGGGCTGTCAATCTCCCTCTATAATCAAATTCGAATTTCAGTGCTTTATACATTTTAATATTCGAATTATATTCGAATATTTTAATTAATTTTTAATTGAATTAAAAAAAAAAAAAAAAAAAAAAAATTTGGTCTGAGTGAATTGTTGTCTTCTCTTATGTTATGTTCTGATTCTAAATATAGCTGAATCTTTGGGTTTGACCAAGTAAAACTTTTTCTAAGCATTTTACCAAATGTAGATGGAAAAGTGAATGGTGGATGAATATTCAAAATAATATTAGGCTTATCACAAATAGTCCAGCAATGATGTTTATTTAAGAAAATATGTTCCTTGTACAATGTACATACATTCATTGCATTAGAAAATAGGTCAGATAACCAGAGCTTAGTTAATATTCATCAGTGATGTATTGGTGCTGTCTGAAATGCTAAAATAAAATAATTGATAATAAAAAAAGACACAGCCTTTGTTTGAGCTCCTTATCAATAAACAAATAAGTAAACTTTGCCAAAACAACAATGAGCCATGAACAAAAAAAAATCAGTCACGTATTGCACTTAACTCATTGAATGCCATGGACGGACATGTTCGTCATTTCAAATAGTAACGTAGAGTGCCAAGGACGGACATGTTCGTCAATTGCGTTTTTTGACGGTGGGGCGTCGATCAAAGCCTTCTGCCTCTCCTGTACAAATATTATAGCTATTGGAGGTCTATAACCTATTTTACAGAACCCTTAGGTGGCGACAGTGCTCTCCACATAACAGAAAGGCAAGGAAAAAACAAAGAAGAAGTCGTTATGGAAACGGAAATCGCATCGCATCCGTATGCATCGATATGCTGAAGCACGTTACTGCAGCTGTGCCTGCAGCAGCCAATCTGCTCCCACAATTGAGCCGCTCCGTGTCGGTTGCGACAGCACATCCGCACATCCACACCGTGGAGTTGTTATTATTCTCAACTGGAAGCATCGTTGCCGGTGACAAACACACGCGGAACGCTGTAAAAAAGCTGGATGTCGCGCACAGCAAACTCAGCAGAGAGCCACCACAGACAGGAGGAGGAGTGTGCAGTTGAGGCGAGGCGGGGCGGGGGGGGGGGGGGGGGGGCACGCAGAGCAGCACGCAACACCCAGACAGACCCAGGCAGCAGGACAGGATTGACAAACGCAAGCCAGAATATCCGATGCCCACCAGCAGCAAGCTTCAGAGTCAGTGATGTGCTTGAAATGTTTAATTTCACAAAAGGCCAATTATCTCAGCTTCTAGAAAAAAATTGCTGTTTTTGGATGAATCAAGCTATTTTCTCCGGCTCATAACTAAAGAACGGAAAATGGGATCAATATACTTTTTTTTGCAGATGATAGAATAGAGTCTCATCGTTCTTTGTGCGTGTTCAGTGTTTACATAGTAATATCACACAATATTCTGTGGGCCTCGAGAAATCACTGAAAACGCTCTGAAACTCTGGCACTGGGAGCGTCCGTTCTCCAAAAGTGGCTGGCACTCAATGAGTTAAGAGCTACAGGTTTACATTCAGTATAGCAGCTTCAACAGTCAACTTCAGTTAACAATGAATGAACATACATTTTAAGAGCTACAGGTAGGTTTACATCAGTATAGCAGCTTCAACAGTCAACTTCAGTTAACACTCTTTTCTTCAAGTATGTTGTCAGAACTTGTCACTGTTCTAGTGTTCTAAAAAAAATATATATATATTTGTTTTAAAAAAATAATAATAATCGAATTTCGTTCATAATTATTAAATTCGAATAATATTCGAATATCAAAATTCGTTTCAACAGCCCTAGTGTTTAGTATTTAGAATGTATGTGTTTAGTATTTAGAATGTATGTGTTTAGTATTTAGAATGTATGTGTTTAGTATTTAGAATGTATGTGTTTTGTATTTAGAATGTATGTGTTTAGTATTTAGAATGTATGTGTTTAGTATTTAGAATGTATGTGTTTAGTATTTAGAATGTATGTGTTTAGTATTTAGAATGTATGTGTTTAGTATTTCAAA
>NW_028151946.1:26680-29180 GCF_964638095.1 Poromitra crassiceps | reverse complement strand
TTGTCTGGAAGTTATTACAATGTCAGTTGTTGCTACAAGCTTCCACTTTGATTGAGCTTCGCCTGACACATGTCCTCTCTCTCTCTCTCTCTCTCTCTCTCTCTCTCTCTCTCTCTCTCTCTCTCGCTCTCTCGCTCTCTCACTCTCTCGCTCTCTCTCTCTCTCACTCTCTCTCTCTCTCTCTCTCTCATCAGGAGTGTGTTGACTGCTGACTGGCTGTATTGTCTGTTGGGAGGCACCGCGAGCGCCACATCAGCACCCAGCTCAAACTCTATTGGCAGGTGAGTAGGACAGATGGGCGCTCGGCGGATAAGTGTGTGTGTGTGTGTGTGTGTGTGTGTGTGTGTGTGTGTGTGTGTGTGTGTGTGTGTGTGTGTGATCAAAAGCCCCCCGTTTCATCCCTGCCTCCACCCCTCCTTCCCTGTGTGAATGATTATTGGTTGAAGGACTTGCCGACTGGGGTCTTTACCAGCCAATCAATCAGCAGCATTTCGAAACGTCCGCTCGCTGCATCAAACCTGCTAACGCCTTTATAATGAACCCAGGAGGGCAAGGTGAAAGCGTGTGTGCGGGTTAGATGGAGTGTGGGGGTGTGTGCATGTGTGTGTGTGTGTGTGTGTGTGTGTGCGCGCGCGCATGTGTGTGTGTTTGTGTGTGTGTGTGCGTGTAGACTTGACTTAACCTTAAACACGGAAAGGCAAATGTAGCCATCTATAGATCAGCTGTGCGTTCACATCGATAGCCGACGCTGGCTTTTTGAACTCGCTGATCCTCCCAACCACAGCTGAAGAGCCATGGCTTATTACCCAGTTAGTCAGAAGACATCAATATGGGTTCATCTATACAATGGTCAAAGGATCCTGCTCCAGTCCCCATGAATGAAGTCTATAATCAGATACCATTTCTACACATAGGGGCTTTAAAAGCTTTCCTTTGCCACCTGCCATTTTGGTCGTTGTTGTTGCACTCTGTAAATAGATTCATCCCGCCCACATGGACCGTCCAATCAGGTTTGTCGGACAGTATATCTGTACAAAGTAACTGCCAGTGGAGATAGGCTTGCGTCCAGACCCCGATATGAATCGCCATGCAAATTCAAAAAGTGCTAAAGACTGTGATGCAGCAGGCAACAGAGTATGCTGTCTGCACAGCCTCAATATCTCTCTATAGCAATACACCGGAATCAATACATTGTTGTTGTTTTTTTTTACATCCGAGCGATGAAAAAAGCAATAAATAATATGGTTTGACTTTTTCTGCATTGAAGCTGCCAATTCTGGATTGAAGCTGCGGTTGGTGATGATCAGAATCAGATGTATTTTTGCCAGGTACATTTTCACACTAGGAATGTGACTTGGTGCGGTTGGTGCAGTGGAATATACAAGACCGACAAACAAGCAAGCAATCAAGCTGTCAATTAATGTATAAAAAAAAAGGGACCAGGATTCAATCTCCCCAGAATGCTTGCAGGGTGGAGAGGTGTCTGGAACATTGTACTGTAAAATTCTCCTGTGAAGAAGCTATTGAAAAATAAATAGGCCTAATCTTTGTTCTCCTTTTTTCACAAACAACAAAGGGAAATACATCATTTGAATTCCAGCCTTACCAAATACAGCAGAGTACGCCCCAAACAATATACCGTAAGTCCTTTTGAATACCTTTCATGAACATAAAAGTTTACACTTTTCATTTAGAGTCAAAGGTCCCCATTCATTTTTGCGGGTAGCTAGGCAAACAATAGACGTTTTTCACGGAAATCGTGTTGCTAGGGAACAGTTTGAAACCTAGCTTATTTCCTGAAAGCTACTGTATTAGCAAACCCTGCAACAGGAAGTGAGCTAGGATTGCATTTAGAATGTTTATGTTGTCAAGTTAAAACAGTCTATAGGCCAACCAAAGCCTCAGGAAAAACTGTAATAATGAAAACTACTATAATACAGATGAAATGAAACGCAACTTCTCCCCTGTAGTGAATACAACTATTTTGTTGGTTGTTGGTTGTAGTAGAAGACCTAACCGACATAATGTTGGTATTTGTTCTCATGCGGTTTGAATGGACCAGCTAATGTGAAAACGTGTCACGCAGGCCAAAATTACAAGCACTCTGTTAATTAAGAAATATTAAAGATAAACTGTTATATTCACAGAGCGAACATTCCTCCCTTAATTACTCCTTGTTGATTGCCTCCACCTATAAATCAACCATTTCCAGCCTCAGAATGTAAATTCAGAGTGAAAAAGCAAGACTCAGTCCAATAAATCACGGTGTAAACAAAGGCAGTAGTTGTGGTGACAGCGCTTCAATAGGAGACGCCATCGAGGGTCGGGCCGTTCCGACATCCAAATAACAACAGAGGGGATAAACAAAACAAAAACGTAAGGATCCCTCGAGAGTTCTGGCTTTGAGTTAAGTGGACAACAGCTGAATTAAACAGTCTGCAAACCACAGTCTTATTGAATATTGCCGGTTCACTGGAAACAAGGGAAAAGGTCAGTGGAA